>NW_006799992.1:2084783-2117046 GCF_000485575.1 Poecilia formosa | reverse complement strand
GTGTGTGCGTGTGTGTGTGTGTAACACAGAGCTTTTGATTAAAAGGACCCTTAGTAAAAGCAGCAGTAAGTTTATCTTCCAGCTCCAGTGCAATGAATCAGCATTTATACTCCAAACTGTGGTGCTGCTCTTTATCAGGCACTATTATTTAACCTGTAATTAAGCCTGCATTTGACAGTGTGTGTGTGTGTGCGTGTGCATGAGTCGGCTCGTCAAATTTCTTCTCCCAACATTCGGCCGTAAAACTCACTTGTACTAGCCTGCCTTAACAGCTTAGCAGGCACACCTACTCAAATGCACGCACATATTCACAAATAATAGGACAAACATGTACTTTATAAATCCTTTAAAGATACTTCATGCACAAGAACACTGAACATTCTGAGGTGAATGTTGCAACATGTCAGATGCGGTTGTTTGTTTAATGATGACGTACGTCATCACCTGCAGTTGGAAAAGAGGTAAGATGTCAGCAGTTCTTTACAACATTTCAATCTGTTTCTATTCTTTGCTTAGAAATAATGATGAAATGTGTGGTTGCACTAATCTTCAGGTCCTCCGGTCCCTAGACTTTGACTAGGCTATTCAAAATAAATATATGGACTTCTGAGGTGCAAATAGGTAGCACAGTTTTCAAATGTTACTTAGTCAAAACATAATAACCCTGGAGCAATTATTTACCATTTTATGTTGGTTTATCACATAAAAAAGTTATATGTTAAACTTTGCGACTGTAATGTGACAAGATGTGATAAAGTTCAAAGCTATGAATATTGCTCATATGCTCCAAGAATGTTTAATCTAACCTATCCATCAATTTCAAGAAATGTAGCATTAAAGCAGATTTACTGCAACTCTGCTCCTTCAAGAAACATGCCAACAAATATTTCATATAGAACCTCAAACCTGGAAGCTCCGACCTGCACGACTTCCCATCGAAGGAGCCGAGATGATAAGTTAGGCCACGTATATATGTCCATTTATACAATAAAGGCCTAGCTGTCCTCCTTAGAATAAGAGGGTTTTATGTAATGCTATCACTGAGGCTTATTCACATTCATCAGCAGAGTGTCTGATTCCCAAACATCCTCTTTATCTTCGGCAGAAAAAGCGGTCATTACCACAAAGATTTGATGGACAGATGCTGTCTGACTCAGACAGGGTGAATATGAGGACGTTCTGAGTGAGTATAGTGAGTGGGATTTTTACTACAGTTTTCATGTCCTGCACCAAAGCAAAGCCTTTATGTCCTTTTGCAAAATGGCCCACAGAGTGTTATGGAAAGTGTGTGAGTCAGTGCCTTTGGTGGGTTTGAACGCACTGCCACCGCTACTTGGTTATATAACCCACTCGTGCCAAGAACACACATAAAGAGGGGTAACAAATAATACACAGATTGAGTGTTTGTGGAGCCTCCACTTGTTTGGGGCCTGGGCACTGAGCAGCCTGTGAACTCAGAAACAAATGAGAGCCAGAGAGGAAAAACACTGGGAGGAATCGCCCCCTCTCTTCTTCTGCCGCCTCCTTCTCGTTTTATTCGGTTCTTTGGTATTTGAGCCTCACATGCAAAACCCGACAGAGGAACATTTACTCCAAGAGAGGTAATGTAGAGTCTTCTTCAACATCCTTTTTAACCTTCAGCTATATCCTTCTAAAGGTTTTTGCAAAGAAAAAAGAAGCTTGTTTTATTTTGCTTTCCAGGTAGTTTTATTATTCCTCTTTCGAGAAAAGAGGAACACTTGATGCTCGGCACGTGTTGTTTACCCTTGCTGATCTCAGTTTGTGTCCCGTGAGGATGATGTCTTTGTTCCTTGTGCTGTGAAAGATGGCACCGCTGCCACCTGTGCTGTATCAAGGCAACAAAAAAAAAAAAACGTCTTTGTCAAACCGAACAGTATAAAAGTGTAGCAAAGTTTCTGGCTGTGCAACGAGAGAGAGACATGAAGGACACCTTGAAAGGGTTTAGAAAGAATGCCCTTTCGCTGTCACCGCTTTGGAAAAATGTATTCTCGGTTGTCTCTCTGCAGGTGTGCTTTGTCCTCCAGCTTCTCTTTGTGTGTGTGTGCGCTTTTGACTCCCTGCAGGTTTTATTTGCCTCCTCAGCTTTGTTCATTTGTGTCTGTGTGCATCAGGTGGCTGCAGTGGACAGTTTAATGGCAGCTTTGACCTGAATTATTGAATAAGAAGTGACATCAAAAAAAAAAAAAAAAAAAAAAAAAAAAAAAAAGAAAAGAAAAGAATAAAATGAAGGTCATTTTTAAAAATCCATCCGCATTAGTTTCCTCTAAACTATAATTTAGCTTTGACGGCTTGCCTGTCTTTGGATCTCTTTGTCTGTCATTTAAATAATAACTGTGCAGAGTGCAGCTGAGACACAAAAGCATGAATTTCCACCTCCAACTTTGTGAACAGTGGCTTCCATGAACTGCCTTTAATAAATCATCAGAGGGTGAAAGTCATCAACTGAGATCTTGGTATTTTCAACTACATCTATTTTCTCTTGGCTCTAAAACTTTGAGGCTCAAACTGACACAAAAGAAGACACAAAAACAGGCCTGTTCTTGGCATCATACAAGTTTTATGTTTGTGATTATTACTGTCTTAAAAACTAATTGAAGAGTGGAGAAAAAAAAAACAAGTGAGCAAAAACAAATGTAAGGATTATACATTTGTTCCTGTTAAATAGGCATTGATATCACAGCTATTTGTGATCATTTCAATCAGATTGAAAATTCTCTCACTAAAATGTATGTAATTATCACAACAAACATCATAATAAAAGGATGACACATTTATTTTGAAAAAAAAAATCTTCCTCACACTATTTTTAGAAAACATTTAGGTCTGTGCAAGTAGTCAAAATATTAAAATAGCACATTTATCAGGAGACGGGGTTAATAATTGTCGATGGTATTCCTTGTCAGCTGCCAAACCTGAAACCCCTACAAACCTAGTAAATTTCCAAAGCAGGGTCCAGTGCATGTGTGAACAGTCTCAGCTGGGAATGGCGAGAAGAAACAAAGCTGGGTGAAAGATCTGTTTTTCTAAAGAGGAAAGTTTTTTTTTTCTTTTTTATTACACTGACAAACTGGGGAAGTTGAACAAAGTAAATTTGTGTACAGGTTGCATGCATTTTATTTGAATAAGTTCAGATTTCTGAGTAGAAAATTGGGAGGTTTGACAACTAAAAGGGTTTTAAAGAGCAAAGTGAAATTTGAACTGATTAGTCTGTCCACCCATGTTATTGAAAAGAAACCAAAAATACCTTTCTAGATAAGATGACATGTAAACCGTCTCCCTGCCTACCAAGTCCATCCATCCATCCATTTTCTTTACACCCTTGTCCGTCAATGGGGTCAGGAGGGGTGCTGGTGCCTATCGCCAGCTAACGTTCCGGGCGAGAGGCGGGGTACATCCTGGACAGGTCGCCAGTCCGTCGCAGGGCAACACAGAGACAAACAACCATGCATACACACTCACACCTAGGGGCAATTTGGAGAGGCCTATTAACCTGACATGTTTTTGGACTGTGGGATGAAACCAGAGTACCCGGAGAAAACCCATGCATGCACAGGGAGAACATGCAAACTCCATGCAGAAAGACCGGGGCCGGGAATTGAACCCAGAACCTTCTTGAACCACTATGCAGCCCCCTACCAAGTCTGTACTCTATAAAACACTGGATCAACACGCACAGATCACTTTGCTCCCAGTGACATGACCTCAATTAGCTTGGATTATGTGCCTCTCCACTTCTACTCCACACTCTGTCACTTTAATCTCTGAACACAAAAGGTTCAGGAATAGGACTAGCTACTTCTGTGTGATTGCTTGTGCAATAGTTTTTCAAACTCAGTGTTTTCTTCCACTCAACCTTCTCAACCTTACGCTTGGATACAGCTCTCTCTGCAAACAGCCAGTTTCTTCAGCATTGGCTTTATTCGCATATGGTGTGCCCAACTCCCCAGTTATAAATGCAACAATAACATATACTGAGTCTGGTATCCAAAATGGTTGCCATGCAGTGTGTAGAATGTAATGAAACTAGCTTTTATCGGCTCTTCTTTATCTGATTAAACCATTATCACTCACTGCACTGCGAAATATCAGTTTGTGGACATATTGTGTCCACAAACTGGACACAATATGTCCAGTTTGTGGACATATTGTCCAGCTTTAAAATGGAAAGCATTTTATGCTTTCCATTTTAAAGCATAAAATGGAAAGAAGTATATTACGTTGTTATTGGTATGTATTGCGAGTAGAATTTAAATCAACAAAACAAATCCGAATTTTTTTGGATAAGTAATACACTACAAAATCCCTGTTTATAGGATTCAGTTTTGAGCTGACAATGTACTCCATTCTTTATGCGATGGATGGGATTTGAAGTGAGATGCGGATGCCGAAGCTGGACTATTGATTTGGTTTAAACAAAGCCCATCTCACACTGGGTGCTCTGCTCGCTCGTTGACATTGTATTGTTTCTTGTCATTTATTGAAAGAATGAGAAAACAAAGGCTTCTAAATTGTTCTGTTGGCTTTCTAATGAAACAATTGTGGATGCTGCGGCTTTTATGAGGCTGGAACTTGACAGTTGATCTCACGGGAAGCATTTGAAGGCTCCATTCATTCATCGTATTCCCCCCCCCCTCCCTTGCGAAAAGTCATGCAACCACCCGTGAAACACAAAACCGTGGAATGGAAGGAAATAGAGGCGGTGCGTCTCCGCCCTGATTAAAATGAAGAAAAAAAAATGCTGAAAGAAGCTCTCCAAGAAGAGGAATGCGCTGTAGTTTGATTACATCGCTGCCGAGGAGCCCGCAGCCTCTCTGCTTGTTGTGACCCGGGAGTTAGAAGGCATCCTTATGAAAGACAAAACGGCCTCTTTGACCTGTAAGTATAAAAGCATTATTTCTGGGGAAAATCACCAATCTCTTTTCCTATGCAGTAGTTAACAGCTCCTAACCCACTTTCTGTGCCCGAATGAGAGAGGGAAAGCGCAAGCAGACATGAGTTGCTTAACATTATTCGGCGACTTGGATTTATGATGCACTTATCTATGGAAACTCCTCGTTGATAGGGGGTCCGGTAGCTATAAGTGCCTCGGCAGTCTTGGCAGCTGTCTCCTGTGACTTGTTGAACTCTCTGGAGCTGCTGCAGGCAAAGCGTAATGAGAACTCGTTCGGAGCTTAAAGGTTTGTTTGCGTTTTTGTTGCCAAATGCGGGACCTTTATGCTTCACTGTAATACTCAAGGCTACGTCTGTCACCGCTGTTTGACGTGACGGCGGCGAAACCTGTTCACCGCCGGTTTCGACGTCTGCGACTGTATCCATTTTACGCACGGCGATCTGTTCCTTTGGACGAAACTTGGCAATTGACGGTGATATCTTCTTACGTACAGTTCACTCTCATTCCTCAGAGGGATGTAGGTTAAACTTGAGCCAGGCGTTTTATATAACTGCTCCTCACTTGACGCTCCAAACTTAGCGCAAAGTTGTGTTTCTCTCCCCTTTCAATCATATTCTAATTGACTTCTCGGAGTGCTGTGATTCCTTTCTGAGAGGCAGCTGTTGCAGATTGTTTTTTTAATTTCTTTTTTCTTTTTCTTCTTCGAGGTGTTCAGGAGTTTCTCACTCTGTACTTTTCCACTTGCAGCGGCTTTTCTTGGCATGTGGCCTCCCCTCCGCTCAGGCTCTCCCTCCCCTCTTTCCTTTCTTTTGTGCCTCTACGGCACTTCTCTGTTCTTTCAGGCAAGAGCCAGGCCCGCAAAACCGATCAAATTATTATTTTTGTCTTACAATTAAACGTATGTCAGTAGTATTTTTGTCGCCTTAGTATGGTGAACTTTTTTTTAAGGCAATACTCAAAACTGATGCAAACCCATATGTTTATATTCTAGTTTGTATTTTAAAACTGAAATGTTAGCGGAAGATTTTATTTTTTTTGCATTTGCCGGTTTGTGCGGACTTAAGATGTTGCATAACCAGAGTAGTCACGGAATTGCACAAACCTATGCGCAAGCAGAAATGTCCCAGTTAGCTGTGTTTAGTAAGTTTTTTTTTTTTTTTCTTTTCCTAAACGCCAATGACGCAAGCGCACTGGAAGGTGCGGCACTGACGCGTCAGCGCGCAGATGCCCTCTATTGGTCTAAAACGGATCGATCACCTCATGATGTATTTACCGAAGCTGACTGTTTCCACGCCTTCCAGCAGGCGTGGCCAGCTCCTCCCTCCTTAGGCCTCCTTATAAAACCGGGAGGCGGAGGCGTACAGTTACAATTTGTATTTTGGACTTTGACGAGCGCGGAGTGGATCTTGACGCTCACCATGACGATCAAAACAGAAACAGAGAAGCCTGCCTTGACCTACTCAAAGACGAGAGGGCTTGTGGAATTAGTCACTGGTATGGACTAAGACTTGACGCGTTGAAGTGATCCTGTACCCTTGTCCGTTTTTATTTTTGGAGTCTTATGTATTTTTCTTCTTCTTTCTTCTTGTTTTGCAGCTTTTATGAAACAGAGGAAGATGGGTCTGAACGACTTCATTCAGAAGCTCTCCACCAACTCCTACGCCTGCAAGCAGTGAGTACCATCTGACTCATGTTATTGTTCTGCCTCCACCAGAGGACAAAACGTTGGGAAACCCGAAGCTGAAAATCATGTGGTTTGTCCTCTGGCGGAACTTTCTGACCTAATCAGACTCCCAAATCAGCTGCTTGATGTCACTTCAGAACAACTGATTATTGTTTTCTTTTTGTGCTCAAGCTTTCTGTTTTGTTTTTCCTCCAGTACTGAAGTGCAGTCCATCCTGAACTTGACTCCTCCACAGGACCCCGAGCTCATGAACTCAAACCCCTCTCCTCCTGTGAGTAGTACACTTTTTTTCTTTTTTTTTTTTTTGGCGGGCGTCTTCTTGCATCGATGCGTTCTGACTAAACTTTCATCTGTTCACGTTTGCATCCTCACAGCCCAGCCCATCCCAGCAGATCAACCTCGGCCCGTCATCCAATCCCTCAGCCAAGCCCAGCGACTTCCACTTCCTCAAAGTGATCGGCAAGGGCAGCTTCGGCAAGGTGCTGCTTGCTCGTCACCGCACAGACGACCAGTTTTATGCAGTCAAAGTTTTACAGAAGAAGGCCATTCTCAAGAAAAAAGAGGTAGGTGATGACATGCTCGCACCTGGAAATGCGCACATGTAAACAGCCCGGTGCGTCACCTAGGTGTGTTTGTGGTCAATCTCTCTAAGCCCCGCTGCTTTGTTTTGTCTTCATTTCAGGAGAAGCACATCATGTCAGAGAGGAATGTATTGCTGAAGAATGTCAAGCATCCATTCTTAGTGGGCCTGCATTATTCTTTCCAAACAGCAGACAAACTTTACTTTGTCTTGGACTACATCAACGGAGGAGAGGTGAGTTGTTCTGCTTAAGTGTATCTCTTAGGGGAAACTGAATTAAAAGAAGCAAAGATGGTAGAGAAGAGAGTGTGCATGCATTTCATTTGCGTAGATTTTTAAATAAATGTCATAGTGGAAGTTGAGAAGGAGCCACACAATACAAAATCCCATCAGAATGAAATGCCGCAGGAATAAACGGGGAGAACATTTTAAAGGGTGAAGTCTGGCAACAGATTTTAGAGAATGACTCTTGTCCCTGTGAGGTGCAGGGGAAATCCGGCAGATTTTTCTTTCCTTTTTTGTACTGGGGGGGGAACACCGCTCAGGAAGCCATGGGGTGGGCTTGGACAGCAGGGAGAGAAACTCTGCTCCAAAATTAGCAGCGCCACAGAGACTGTGTGTGTCTAATGGAGCTAATTTCCTGCGATTGTTGCACAAGCAAAGACAGTGCTGATTAAATATGAACCTCATCAGGAAGTGGAGCACATTTACTCTTCCTTTTTTTTTCTTCTCTTCCCCTTCATCCTGCTGCCTTAGCTCACTCTCTCTCTCTCTGTCTCTCTCTCTCTCTGTCGCTCACTCTCTCTCTCTCTATCTCTCCACCTTTGGCTTTGGCTTCATCTGTCAAACCGTTTTAAGCTAGTCGCCTTCCTGCCTTTTCACTTCCTCCCATCCGGTTTCCTCTCTTCGCTCTGTCTTTTTTTAAATCAGTCTTTTCTCCTATCGATTTCTTTCTTGTTCTTCCTCTTATTTCGACATTGTAATTTCAGGAAAGCAAATATTAATATAAAACCTTTTTTTTTTTTTTTTTTTTTTTCCTTGTGTGTCTTTCTTTTTCTGCAGCTGTTCTACCACCTTCAGAGAGAGCGCTGCTTCCTGGAGCCCAGAGCCAGGTTCTATGCGGCAGAGATCGCGAGCGCACTGGGATACCTGCACTCCCTCAACATCGTCTACAGAGACCTGAAGCCGGAGAACATCCTGCTGGACTCGCAGGGCCACATCATCCTCACAGACTTTGGCCTGTGCAAGGAGAATATCGAACCCAATGGGACCACGTCGACATTCTGCGGTACGCCAGAGGTAAGGAGACTTTTTTTTTACTTTTTTTTTTTTTTTACTTGTAAGTCTTTATTGCTGCTGTTATGCCAATGGTTTGAGTTTAATTCCTTTGTTTTTCTTTATAGTATTTGGCTCCTGAGGTGCTACACAAGCAGCCATACGACAGGACAGTAGACTGGTGGTGCTTAGGAGCTGTTCTTTATGAGATGCTGTACGGCCTGGTAAGTAGCTCCTGATACTTACAAAGTCTCTCCTTTAGACAATACACACTCAATGCATCAACAGTGCTTAGTTGGTATTGAATGTTTTCACCTTGCCACCTCTGCAGCCTCCATTCTACAGCCGAAACACAGCAGAAATGTACGACAACATCCTGAACAAGCCTCTGCAGCTGAAACCCAACATCTCCAACGCAGCCAGACACTTGTTGGAGGGTCTGCTACAAAAAGACCGCACCAAGAGGCTGGGCTGCACAGAGGACTTTGTGAGTATTCATACATGCGTTTTACTGTCCGTGTGTTTATGCGTGTTGATGGACAATTTTGAATGTATTTTCCCCGTATGTTTTCCTCAGATCGAAATCAAGAACCACATATTCTTCTCTCCTATCAACTGGGATGAGCTTAATGCCAAGAAGATAACGCCTCCCTTCAACCCTAATGTGGTAAGATTCTTAAAATGCTTTTTGATTTAGCAGACTATTAGGCATGGGCTGTTTACTGGTATCGAGGTATTACTGAGGTGTTTTCACAGTTATGGCTCCGATATAGCAAAATACATTTTCCTCATGGTGTTTCTGTGGTTTAATGTCCTTTGAATTACGTGTCAGAGTTATTGTCAGTGCATAGAGTAATGCAGCACTCCCCATCCTGCACGTGCTGCTGTGCACCAATAACCAGCTGGCTGAAAGATGGCCACAACTTTTACTCTGCGCACAAGTAAAATTTCTAATTTCCCTGCTAGGTATTGCGACTGCTTACAGAAAACACAGATAAGCTGTGAGGCTGAGGCTGTCACACACCTATTTGAGTGCAAGTCAAAAAGCTGCTTGCCAAGCTGTTTTAAATAGCATGAATTTTGTGTTGTCACCTTGACACCATTGTGAAAATTTCATACCGACCCAAACCCAGTTACTTTATTTTACTCCCCTTATTTATGCTTGCGCAACAAGATCAAAGTCATGGAACATCTGCTGTGTGATTCTGAGCATGTCCAGTTATGGCAAAGTGCTGGAAAGCATCACTAATCCCCTCTCTCTTCCTCTCTCTCTTCACTTCTCTCTCTCTCTCCCACAGACGGGACCTAACGACCTGCGGCACTTTGATCCGGAGTTCACGGACGAACCGGTTTCAAGCTCCATCGGCTGCTCCCCAGACTGCGTCCTCGCCACTGCCAGCATCAAAGAGGCAGCTGAGGCCTTCGAGGGCTTTTCCTATGCCCCGTCCATGGACTCCTACCTATAGGACTCAAACACAGGCACTCAGTGCGGACACTGGTTTTCACTCACTGGACATAGATTCACTGTGCCATGTCGGTGGACTTGCGTCTCGATCCCCGCCCGTTGTTTCCCATCAGATTGATGGTTTACTCCCAAACCAGGCCCTGTGAGAGCCCATCAACAGCACGTGTACCTGTCATCTTCTCTCCATCACTTGAGTGCATTTCAGACACTCGCAAAGAGGGAATGTCTGCTGTAATTAATAGGTTGGGATTGTTTTCCTCCATTCCCGAGTCCCCTTTGAGTCTTAAATTCCCACACTTTTCCTGGTAACGGAGGACTTTTGCACAGAGTTCAGGCAGCTGAACGGCTTCCTCTATGTCCCAACAGACAAGCACACAACAAAACTTCCACCTTTTGTCATAAGATGAAGGCTGGACAGTTAAACAGTAAAAATAAAAAAAAAACCTGGAATAAATTTCCATTCCGTGTAGCAAAAACATCTTCCCTCCACTAGGGGGAGCTACATCCGTAGCTTGACCAGAGATGTTATACATTTTTGGTGCTTTTGTTTCTTCTCTTGTACTTTTTTTTTTATTATTATTATTTAAAAAAGGGAGTCGGAAGAAGCTAAATGTTACAGAGGGGGGCGTTCCATTTCTCTTAGAGGTGCCTGTATCTTCTCTCTCTCCATCAGAAGACAAGTCATTTGGGTTTTTTTCTGTGTGGGCGCCGCAGTTTCATCTACCTGAGGCAGGTGAACTGAGATGAATTATCCCTCTTTACTGTATATGTATATGTATATTTTTTGTAATCATCTGACGATGTAGCACTAAGTTTGAACTTGTTTGACGTAGGGACTCAAATGATGTTTCATACCTTCATTTGCACATTACTGATGGAGAGGTGAAAAGAGAGCACTGCTGCTGGGCTGAGAATGAGCGGCATGTGTCGAGGAGAACTCTTCCAGCACTTTTAGCTTTCCGGCCACGTCCCCCCTCATTTAGTCTTCCAAATTGCCTCACACTGATGTAACGACAGCCTGCAGACAGGCTCATAAACATTCAAACTGAACATTCCACTTTAATATTGCTGTAATGCATTTTGGATGGTATTTAAGTTTCTTGTATATTTGGAGTCATGTGTACTAGTTTTAATGTATATTGAACAAGAAATTGACTAAAGGTATGCTTTAATATGTATATGTAACTATTCATGTTTAATGTACTGTAAATTGTAAAATTGTTTATGTGACCATGTTTGGTTTGCAATAAAAGTTTAACTTTATTACACGTTCTATACTGGCATTTTCTTTGTGTCTTATCATCTTTAAAAAATGTAATTTGAACGTTAACTGTGAATTTCCATTCTACCTTTTGTGGGGGAAAAAACAAAAAACATTAGTCAATCAAGGTATTTTCTTAAAGTTACTGTTTAAACTAAAGTATGTGAGGAATGAAGCGCAAAGGGTGACATTTGTTGGAAATGACTTGAGCTGCTTGACTAATGTCCCAGATTACAGCGGACTTTCTCCCCCTCAGTACGTCAGCAGTCTTACACAACAATCAGTCATATCCAAGTGTTTGAGTCCTTGAAGTGCTAATAAGTAGAGGGGGGGAGGGGTTAAAGTAACTGAAAACATGCTTAAAGGACATCTAACAAAAATCTGTCTAAGTCTCATCACATTCGATTGTGGAGTTCAAAGCGGGGGTGTTGAGATGAAATATGAAATGGTCCCCCGTTAAAGTCCAGATCCTCCAAACCTGCTTCATGCTGTTCAGAGCGAAGTGTTTGTTGGAGCCCATCCCAGATGTCATTGACTAAGAGGCCAGTGCACACTCTGGATAGGTCACCAGTTTACCAGTGTTGTCTGTAGTCAGAATGTGATTTGTTGCCACACACTGGTGTATGTCTGTCTATGCATCTCAACACTGGATTTTATGACAATTAACCTCAGCTAAATAGTTCAAGACAAGTCAGTTTGGACTTGGCATTCTCAAGTCAAATCTCAAAATGCCTCGATGGGATTGAGTTCTGGACTTTGACTTAGTCATTCTAACTCATGGATGTCCTTTCATCTAAACAATCTTTTAGTAGCTCTGTCTGTGTGTTTAGTGTTTACAGTCCTGGAATGTGAACCGGCCTCTGAGAAATTTAAGGCCATCTACTTTAGCAATTCCACCACTTTGTCCTGAGAAGGTAATTCATCCATTTGATTCAGATATTGAACAAGGGACACATCGAAAAGTTGCAGGACTCTGGCCCTCAAGATCTGGATTTGAAGATTCCTGGTCCATGAGATGCTGTTAAATCTCTTATGTCATCTAATCATGGTCTTATTGATACTACTCTTAGATTATTCACAAACTGGCCTTGTTTATTTTGTTGGTTGTGTTGGATTTATTGTGATAAAATTTCCGTTTATAAAACAAAACAAAAACCTTCTACTTTCCACTCCTGCACTACATTATATTGATCCATCAAATAAAATGGAAAGTACCTATAATTCTGTAGCTGCAACATGAAAAAGTTCAAGCGGCATACATTCATTTGCAAGACACTGCTAATACACTATTGACCTTCATTAACTCTACTCACATCAAAAGAAATGCTAAAAACAACAAAATCCTACACATGCATGGCCCTCATCTTGCTAACATTTCATTATCACATTTTAAAGATGCAATGCACATTATGCAGCCTCTGTGATCCACTGTCATCTCCTGGCTAAGCCATGCAAAGGAGTCACGTGAATATTTCTTTGCATCTGACAACATTTTCCAAAACACAATGAAACTGAAGCTTGACTTTAAGCAGGGGTTTGTTTTCTGCAGGAGGCTCGTGTCTAAAACTGATAGCAGGAAAGGGTACAACTGCAGTAGTTGTACTCTGTCTTTACATCTGAATGTAAATTTTGGTTTCTAACTTAAAGAAATTATGTTTCTTAGATGATTTTACATATTTTTATGTGAAAAACACTGTCTGTTTAGGCAGCTACAGATAGCAGTGTGTCCACTAGATGGAATCCCAAAAGGAAGTTAATAGGGAGTTAATTTAGCTTGTTTACCTGATTTCTTTGGCATCATATTGTATATTATTAAAACTTTTTTTTTTATGCTACCGTAGGTAAGCAGACCGGCTCTAAACGTCAGATGTATAACATCACCAATACAAGTCAGATGAACTTCCTGGAAAAGATGTGGGGTTCAGGTTAGTTAGTGAAAACACAGAGGTTTGGGTAATGAAAATAAGTCTTAAATTTACATGGAATCTTACAAACACCTTAGGTTGCAATAACAAACCTGGAGAAGAACAGGGCGAGAGCAAGGGTCAAAATGCTGCAGGCAGGGGGGATGGAAAGTTACAGAAATGGAAAAATTGCTGGGGTTAATTGTAGCCAAGTTTATCAGAGCTCCAAGCAATAAAGGGAGAATTATGAAGAGTTTATAGAATGGCAAAATACCCTTGGTTTTAGGAACTTGATGTTTAGTCTCAGATGCATGAACTCAACTTGTTTCAGAATTATTAGAACCACTGCTAAAGGTTTGCCCAATTTCTGCCAAAGAAGCTGTGATACAAAGTTTCACAGCCATCCTCCAACAGTGAAGAACTGAATGGTTTTTTTTGTCTTTCTCTCAACATCCTGGTCACTGAACATGGTGGACAGATAATTCGAGTCCTCCAGCTATGTTTTTCACTGTTACACTTGTTTTCAGCTATTTCTGTAAATATATACATGGACTCTGGTAGACAGTTTTTTGCTGCCATTTTCAGGCATATGATGGTACTCAGACATATGTGTCTTTGGATGTTCTCCTGTTTTCCCTATCTTGAAGAGTGGCTGGGTGGAATAGGCTTCTGTGCTTAGAAATATAGATTAAACTTTCCTTTACACACTGATCGACTTTAAAATTGAATAGAAATGGTCATAAATTACATACAAGTATTTATTGCATTATTTTAGATTTATTTCAGTAACTGGCATTTCCCTGCCCACACCTACCCCTAAAGGTAATGCTAAATGTTCATAAAACTCCATATTTTTTTCATTAAAAATCATATTTTGATTATATCTTTTATGTTGGATTTGCTGATGGCTTCATAGGAACGCAAAGGAAAAACAATTCCACAAGGGGGCGCCATTCTACTTTTATTAACAGCATGACTTCATCACAGGAGCTCAGTTGCAACACAGTTGTTTTCAGCCTGTACAATTTAGCAGACAGAGTTAGGTAACAGGGAGTATTGCTGTCTTAGTACAAACCTGTGTAAGCTTGGACATCGCTGGTCTACAAATTCTGTACTACTCCAGTTTAGTTTTCTTTCTTTTTTTTTTTCTTTTTCTTTCCCAGTTTGCTACACTTTATTTTTAAGATACAAATTCAGAACAAAAGTTGCCTCGGGGCACTTTATAAAATAAACAGAATCAACTGATGTGGAAGCAACCATAAGCAAATAATTTCTTAATTACAGCTCATTTACTTTTTTAGTTGTAGCTCAGAACCTTGCATTTGTTTTACCAAATAATATCCAATGTGACGAAGCTTTCTCTATCAATTACCAGTATTTGTAATGGTATAACAATTTGAAAAGATAGTCATTTTAGGTTCATGATGGAGTAGAACTTCTATCAAGAGAAAGAAAAAAAACCCACTTGTTTTTTCTTTTTGTCCAATAAACTTTTTGTAATTTAATGAGATGTCAGCTCTAATCTGCAGACATTCCCTTGTGCCTGATGTTAGATACGGACATGGTTCTTAATAATTATTTAACTTTATGAATTTATACTTTCATTGTCTCACTGACATCATAAACCTCTCGTATTTAAGATTTATGAAACTATGGAGCAACATCTCTCTCAACGTGGAAGCTAAACTAATTTGCTAAGCTTTGCTCGTCAACGTGATCCTGGTGACTGAGCAAACCTATTCCGTGTTACCGGTACAAGAATTCCTAGAACAATAAAATTAGTGATGCTTTAGCTAAAGCAAAACTGCAAAGAGGCTTCATGTGCACATTTACTATGCTGAGTCAAGCACAGATTTATGCTGCCTGGCAAAATGCAGCATGATTTAAAAAAACAAAACAAAAAAAAAACATTTTGTAATATTACAAACTGAAACGTCAAAGAATTTTAATTGAATTTTGACTGTGTTAGACAAACACGAAATAATGCTTAGTTCTGAAGTAGAAGGAAATATTTTACAAATAAAAATCTGAAGTCTGATATGGATACTCTATATATTCACTACCTCCTTACTCTGATACTTGTAAATAGGATCATGTGGATGATTTCAGAGTAGTTCATATAAATCATCCAAAAATGAAAAGACTATGAAACACCTGCAAAGTTACTAAGACATGGTTCTGCACCTTATCTGACAAGCCAGTTAAGAGCCCATCATTTCTAAATATTAAATCAAATGTTCTGATCAATTACTCGGTACTGGAGAAGCCAAGTATGTTTTTACTCTTCCTTTAACGGCTACATTTTACTTTTTACTTAAGGTAAAAATATGCTGAAGTAGTTCTGTTCTTACTTGAGTACTAATTTTGGCAACTCCACTCGCCTCTATTTATGAGTAACCTATCACCAATTTTGATTTTCACTGCTAGCACTATTTCTCAATCACTGAACTATGATCAAGTTGTTCATTATCCTCTTGTTATGGTCACTGTGACATCAGCAGCTTTGTACAGACAGTCCTAACAACGATAACGCATCATTCATCTTTTCAAACAATAAACTGGTTAAATAAATGCTTAAAAATATATTGTGTGATATAGTTAGCCAATTAAGATGCATGTGGTATTTGTAGCCCAGCATGTATTTCATTTGAAAACATTTTGCTCGTTGTATTTTGTGCAACTTTGAGAGTTTTAACAAACACTATCCTGTTTTGATGGCTCACAGCATTAATGTGACTAAATATATTTTTACATCAGTGGGCATCTGTTGAACTTACACAACAAATGATTAAGTGTTATGTAATCATAGTTGCTTTTGAACTTTAATACGGAAAAATGCAAGCTCTGCCAACTTTTGCTAAACTATTAGTTATAGATTGTTTATAAGTAGAGAATGCACCCATTGTACTGTCCCTGTTAATCTTTTGAATGTCACTCGTATGTGTGTCTACAAGTAAATTGCTCGCTACCTTTCTGTCCACAATAATGTATGCATATACATATATGTAATTTTATTTATTTTTTTGTCATAATACCCCCAATAACTTAAAACTACTTTCACCCCTTTTTTCGGGTCTTACAGATATCTGTCTGCTCAATGACAAATGTCTGTAAGCAATCTATCTTGAATTGCATTAGTATTCAGGTTAGAGGAACAGACAGGTTGTGGCAGGTTAAACAGCATTTTCCACAAAAGGAGTCTCCACCCAGTAAACTTGGCATAGCAAATGTTTTTGGCACCAATTAGTTTCACTTATTAGAACATTTCTGAGGACATTTAAAAAGGGACCTGCCAAAGAGTGAGTCTAGATTTGAACATGGGACACGTGTAAATAGAAGCATTCAGTGGCATCTCGGAAATATAAATACTGTGATTTAAGACAGGAGATAGACATAAAAAACTAGGCTCTGAAACTACTAACAAACTACCATGAAAAATTTACTTATTATAATAAACAAAACAAATTGGTTGGGGTACCTGTGTACAGTAATACAAACAAACACTACGTGATCTGACTGTAGTAAATTTGGTGTTTCTCCCATAAGGTGAACTAAACTGTAGTCAGTAGAATATGGAGTATTATGTTAATTATCATGGAATTATTCCATTTAGTATGATAATACAAACCAAGATCAAGCAAAAATGCTAACGTTAGCTTACATGCTGTCAGTAGCATGTGTGGTATCACCAGGATGTTGATTTACATTGACTTAATACATTGAGTATGACAAATGTAGCAAATAAATCTAAAGTTAGCTGAAATGCTTATTTTATGTTGTTAGCATGAGGGCTATCACTACTATCAAGTGACTAGCATGTTGATGCTACCAGTAGGATGAGGTTTATAACTAGCATGTTGACTAACATAAAATTTCTCCATTCAGTGTGAAAACATAGTGTAAGTTAAAATGAGCTAAAATGCTAAAGTTAGTGTAAATGCTGTCAGTAGCATGTGTGGTATGACCATTATGTTGACTTACATTGACTACATTCAGTATGCTAAACATATACACATAAAAAAAATCAGCTCAAATGCTTTTTCTTTTTTTTTTTTTTTTCTTAGCTATAAGACCATTGTTAGCATGATGACTATCATAATGAGTGACTAGCAAGTTGACACTACCAGTGAGATGTGGGTCATCACAAACATGTTAACTTACATAAAATTACTCCAGTCATTTTAACTTAGTTTATAAGCTAAAATTTGTTCAAATGCAGCGTTTCGAACCGCATTAATAGTGACGTAACAAAAACAAATATCAAAGGGATTGAAGTGTAGAATAAGTGACTGCCATGCATTGCATGGGGCAGGTCCAAACACATAAACAAGCCATAAAAACATCCTGTCTACAGGAAGACTCTGACGCCAAGATCTCAGAACCACTGCTCTTGCCGCTCTCAGCTTCAGGGAAAAAAAAAATATATACGGTATATATTTTTCTTTTCTTTTTAGCCCAAACCAAACACATGCACTGACATATAGGCAGCCAATTTGCATAATACTGATAGATCATTACATTTGTGTAGGTGTCAGGAGACTGGAAAGATACCAAAGCCAATTTGAAATTGTTTTTGAATAACAATAAATTTAGGAATATGTAACACTGCATTCAAAGAACTGAGGCTGATAAGATATCTTTAACTTTCCAGCGAAAGATTTATCAACTTAAATATGCTGACATAGTAGAGCAGAAACTCTAGCAAGTAGGCCACCCCCAAAATTCTTTCTTGGCTATCAGATCATTACGTAACACATGAACACATTCATACATACAGCCTTTATGTCTTCCATGGGAACAACTTACATCTGATTTCAGCTAATGTTATCCACAACCATTACTTATCATGGGCATTAAGGATATGTAGGCTATTTATCCCCTTAAGAAAAATGTTACCCAATAGGGTTTCTGTGTCAACATCTCTACATTTCAGTTACAATACTTGGAGCACAAGCAATTATCTTGTAAACCTAAATGAGGGGGTCACGCTTTAAATCTTGCAGGTCAGATGATCTGTAGGCATCTCAAGTAGGTCAAACACAAACATATCATTCCAGGTATGGGAAAGGCTACATTCTGTCATTTGTGAGGCAGCAGGGCAGGTGTGACAACTCAGTCCTGAAACATTCAGGATCTCAGGACTGACAACAGTCATCTGAGTACCTTGGATTAACTGCAGGTGGCAAAATGTTTTTGTTTTCATTCCCTGTATGTGGGAAAAAGCAGTATTGATACAGGTGTATTTTATTGTTGGTTACATATAATGATTATTAAAAAAACAACAACAACAACAACAACATCTGCTACAATGGCTTGCACAACGAGATCAAGTTAATGTATCAATTTCACATTTGCATTTATTTTCTTACAAACAATATCCCATGAAAGTTCTTAACGCTTAGATACGCCCCGACCAATAGTAATGCACATTGGGAAATCTTGAGGACAAACCGACTCTTCCTATTGGTTGACAAAGGCATAAAGGGGCGGGGTTAAGAACAAGCCTCACCATAACAAGAGTGAACGCGTGCTCTGACACGAGCTCTACAGGAGTTTGCAGAACTCAGCCCGGTGAGGAGGACCGAGGAAAAAACACCAATGGCCCGACCAACGCGAGTTTAAACCAACCGCAGTTTTGACAGCTGGGACTTTTAGGTAGGACACTGTCTGACTAGCTGTCACAAACCGAAACACTTCTTTCTTCCGCTTTTCAAATTTAACTTAGACATACTGTCCTGTAGCCAAATCTTACATGTGCCTATTTTTTTGTTTGTTTTATTTGAGAGTTAGTGAATATGTTTGTATTATTTACACGAGGAGAAGGAGGGTCAGCCTCAGTTACAAAAACTTAACTCTGGTTTAATAATTAACCCTAACCTTTAAAATAAACAAATAAATAAATACATAAATCAGGAATAGTTAGAAGCAGCTTTGATAAGTTGAAAAATAAATAAAAAAAGAAATTCCTACAGGGCAAGTTGGTAATAGTTTGATAGTAAAGCCGTTTATGTAGTCAGGATCTTTTTTTAAGTGATGTATGACTTACACTAGAAAGCAGACGATAGTAGTTTATTGTTCTTTTTTATCGATCAGCATGCTTCCGCTGTATTGACAGAATCCACGTGAGGAACTAGCATCAGCTGTGATATCTGTTTACTTGTCTTGATCAGATTTCTGTTCAAATGTTGCAGAATTTACGTCACATTTCTGTATTTTTTTTCCACACTTCTATTAACAAGACACTATTACGGTCTGATGTCGCCCAATTTAAAGGTCTGTTCTTTTGCTTGTTTATTGGCAAAATTAATACTGATTATGCCATTTAGGCCTAGACATACTCCTCTCTCTTCGTTGATAATGGACCCCAACAATGAGACCAAGAAGACCCCCACTCTGCTGCCAACCCCCACTCACCTACCAGACAATCATGCTTCTGAAACCCAGAGGCTGACCCCACCCAAAGGACCAGGTAAATACACACACACATACACTAATATCATGTCTTAAGCATTTAAAATTATATATATATATATATATATATATATATATAATAAATGAATGAATGAATTATAATTGAGCTGATAGCTCCAGATATCTTGAAGGGATCAGATTTGACACAAACGTCCAGCTGTACAGCAGTAATCTAACTGGGATCTGATGATAAAGAGGTGTAAAAGCCAAAAGGTTTTTTTAAAGTCTTGCAGGGTGATTCTTGTGCTTCCTACTCATTCTTGTTCTATTATTTATACATGACATTATACAATTTAGCTGTATAATGTCAACAAAAATGGTAGAGATTATCAGTGGAAAGGGATAAGAATGATTTTGCAAAACTGATTGCTAAAGAACCTTACGCGGAAAAGTTGCTGGAATGTTGCCGTCAGCTATTGAGTGAGCACTGATTCATCTTCCTGATCTCTCATCAAGTCTTTCTTTCCAAATCCCTAACTGTGGTCTTTTTGTGTGTAGTGTTGTCTGTACAAACATTTTAAGGCATTAATATTCATTATTTATTGCATGCTACATATTTATGAGCTGTTGGTTGGAAAAATAATAGTAGAAAGGTCACGGATGTGCAAATACAAACTTTGCAGGAACTTAAAATAAATGTGAGAACTATTATCAAAATAGTTTGAAACTTATTGCATAAAAGACTGACTCAAAAAGTTTTAAGGTGGAGAATTAATCCTGAATTCTTGCAGTGGGTGTACCTGTTAGTTCAGTGGCATACTACTGTTCTGCTGCCAATCATCTTAATCCATTGAGGTTTCATACACACATTTGCGTAATATAAAAATGGTTAAAATGAGAATTAAAGCTTACGTGTACCAAAAGCAAAATAAAAAGGAGTTCAGATAGAGTGCCTTAAAATAGTACACATTTCCCTTAATCTTTTTCACGCTACAATCAGAATCCTTTTTCTTCCATTTTTTTTGTTGCATTTTATGTGACAGTCCAAACAGAAAGAAGAGCGTAAGGCCAAATCCATATCTCCTAGTCTCCCTTGTGTTCAATCAGCCACAAAGTTTGTGTCACATCTTGTCAATAAGTTACAAACTGCTTCCGTACCGGGAGAAGAAGAACCTCTCCGAAATGATGAAGTTTCACAAAAATGTTACTTAATTTAAAAAAAAAAAAAAAAAAAAAAAAAAGATTTAAAATGTTTCTTCCTCTAGATAGTATTTATATTATTCTGCACTCCCATCAGCTCTGACTAGCTTATCTGTCCCTGCTGGGGAAAAAAAAAAAAAAAATCCACAATATGACGCTGCCACCACCATGTTGCATTGTGGGGTTGGTATGTTCAGAGTGAAGTACAATGTTAGTTTTCCACCACTCATTGTGTTTTGAAATAGATTAAAAAGTTTTATTTGGTCTCATCTGACCAGAACTTCCTCTTTCCAGATATTTTCAACTCCAAAACAGGAGATCTTATGGTTTTCTTCTTGCCATTTTTCCATTGGCCAAATTTAAGGATGCAACTTTAAAAATGGTCTTTTTGACAGATTTTTTTATGGGATCTGTGAATCTTTGCAGATCACCATTGACGTCTTTGCTACTTGACTTATTAGTGTTGTTTTAACCGAGGATGTTTTGTGAGGTGTGCAGCCACGCTGTCCATTTTCAAAAGATGAACAGGACTTTATGAAAAGCCCAAAGTTTGGGATGATGGTTTATAACCTAACCCAACTTTAAACCTTACAACAACTGCTAGCCTACTTGGTATGATCTTTAGTCTTCAGGGTGTTGTTTGATCATGAATGTTCTGCAATGAACTTCAGTGGCCTTAGCAGGCATACTCCAAGATTAAATGAGTGACTAGTAATTAGAAAAATCCTCTTACTGCAGTTGTTTAGATTCAGGTGATTTTTTTTTTGGTGTATCAGAGGAAAGACAACCCCACCCCCCCAAAAAAAAAAAAAAAAAATCAGAAACTGTGAAGTGTTTTCTTCCACTTCACAGTGACTTCGATTTTATGTGTCTAACTTTTAAAATTACTATAAAATACAAGATTGTGTTTAGCCTGACTAATCAAAAAATCAAGAGGTGTAAATACTTCACTCCTATCCAGTCTCTTTTCACATAACGACCTCCTCCACACCGATCCCCATGCCCTGCTCATCCACTCACTTAGCAAACCAAACAAGTAATGCAGTAGATGTTCTCGTTTAAATCAACGCATAAGTGGTGTGAGTTTGCAAATTGGTGATCACTGAACCAAAGACAAAGTATTAGCTGCATGTGCACATTGTCCGTGGTGAGTTCCTCCAAAAATGCTGATTTATGTTGATGCCAAAAGTTGTTTGACTTTTTTCTCACTTTGACCTTTGGTGGAGCAGTACAGGCATTTTATACCTAAGATTTTTAAATATTAACTAATCAGACTTATATGAATCAACAAAACCATCAACATTAGATGTATTTTTAGACTTTTTTTTATTAACTTAAGATGTAATTTGATAAAAAGGCTACTCAGGTACTGACTAACTGTTCAAACGTATCATTGATTTGATTTCATTGGTACAAAAATTATGTAATAAGACCTACAATATAGTTTTATGTGCATATGTACAGTTACATTTCAATAAAAAAAACATTAAACACTGCTAAATCTATTTTAGAACATGAAGCTTATGAAACTTATAGCTAATGTAGCAAAGTATGTGAGAACAGCGCAAAGTACTTTTAGTCACAGTATATACTGCTTAGTGTGTAGAAAATTAGAACAATGGATCTTGTGTACAAGCAATGAGTCTCACTTTAATGCAAAGTGTAAGTGTGTTTCTGTGTCTCATACATTTAGTTTTTTATTCAGTGAAGTAACTCAATTTCTGGCTATTTGAGTAGCCAAAAAATTGTACTCAAATAATAGCAACATTACTAAATCAAATATTTAGGGATGGACTAATATGAACATTTCTTGATTAAACATGCTCAAATTAAAGTTAGGTTTTTCCAAACAGATTTCAGTGTGACTGTGCCTTAAAATATGAATTAACATTACAGATTTTAGGCACCTTAAAAGGGTGAAATAATACTGCAGGTCACTGGAGGCTGGAAGCTTCGTCGTCTTTGCAGCCTCCAAACCTCTCTAGTCTCACGGTAATGATTCCACTTGCGTATTAGGTAGACACACAGCTGCTCAGAAGATTGCGTTATCATTTCTCCTGTGAACCTCCGACCTGTATTTCCACAAAGTCAGCAGGGTTAAGGCGATATGGTTTGTGGAGATCTAAAGCAAAGAAAGCTTCTTTGTTTAAAGAAAGGCCTGATTTAAAAAAAAAAAAAAATCAAAAACAAAAAACAGCAAAATGTGGTTTCATCATAGTCATATCGCAAGTCATCTCACTACGATATCCTGAAAAGCAAATGGATTCAATTCAAATCCAATTCAGTTCAAATAAAGTTCAATGAATGCATTCAGATTCTGATCTGGTTACACATAGACCAGTTCAATCAGGTAACATCAGATACAGTCAGACTTTATGAGTAAGAAGCTGTTGACTGATAAAAACTGTTCCTCGTTCAGGAGTTTAGCTTATACATACAGCTTAACGTGACGATGTCAGGTTATCATGTTTCTGTCTGATAATTAACTCCAATAATATTTATAGATTTCGTGACTTGTGAAAGGATTTATATTGATTGAGTGCTTTTATAGTTTTAAATGTTTTCTTTTTGTTTAGTTTTTTTTATTTTATTTTATTTTTAATGTGATACACCAATACAGAATAACAGCTACATCTGTAGTGGAGGAAGAAACATTTTAACATTTTTCAAGATAGCTTTTGTTAAAAGCTTCATTTGCATTTTGATACAGCTCATACTAGTGATAAACATGTGGAAAAGGCAGTCTGGGTGGATGAGTAAAAACAATTCTGGCCTGTGTGGCAACAACTTCACATATAATATATGATTACAGTGAAACAGAGCGGTGACTGATTATGCTGTGGGGATTTCTTTTCTTTAGCAGGACAGGAGGAGCTGGTCATAGTTGATGAGAAGATAGATGGAGCTGGACAGCTCTGGTAAAAACAAAAAAACAAAACAAAAAACAAACAAACAAAAAAAAAGCTGTTAAAAGCTGCAAAAGGCATGACGCTGTGGTGGAAGTTCATCTTCCAGTAGAAAAAATTACCCTAAACATTCAACCAGAGCTAGAAAGCTTTGGTTGACATCAAAGTGTTAAAATGGCTTAGTCAAAGTTCAGACCTACACCCAATTTTTAAACTGTGGAAAGACCACATGATTTGTTTTTCCAGACATTCTTCGACAACATGACTTCCATAGGAGTCATGTTGTTGTTGTATTTTTTCCCCATACTGTTCAGGCCATGTTTGTAGAATTAGTTTAGATAAATGTGTGAGAAATTACTAAATGACACAAAACGTGTCAAGTTTTTCAAAGCTAAACTGTCCCAAACAACAGGGACAGCCGTTTCTTTATTATCATGGTTTTCTGACATGAAACTGTAATCTTTTTAATCAAAGCTGCACTTTGATGAGTAGAAGTTTCTTTGTTCCCATTCAAGCAGCAGTTCCTGGAAGATCAGCACAGAAAAAAGTGTTGCAACTTAGGTCCTCAAAGTACTGGGACCAGGAATAGGAGACTGGTATTTTACTAAACCCCGCTATCCGATCCCTCTGACAATTCCTCTCTTTTCCCCGTTTCTTCCTTCAGGCTGCAGCTGGCTGGTGGTGATCGCGGCCGTGTCCGCCTCACTGAGCGGCTTAATGCTGGGCTATGAAATGGGCCTGACCTCTGGGGTCCTGCTGCAGCTGCGGAGCGTCCTCTCTCTCTCCTGCCGAGAACAAGAACTTCTGGTGAGCTCCCAGCTGCTCGGAGCTCTCCTCGTCTGCCTGGCGGGGGGCCCCATTCTGGATCGCTACGGCCGCCGCTGCTCTCTGCTCCTGAGCGCCGCCCTGGTGGTCGGAGGGACCATCGTGCTAGTCGCTTTGACTTCTCTCGTAGCTCTCACGCTGGGCCGTGTGGTGGTCGGAATGGGGACGTCTCTGTCAGGAACTGCAGCGTGTCTGTACATTGCAGAGATCTCGCCAAGGGAGCGTAGGGGCCTGCTGGTCACCCTGTACGAGCTGATGGTGGTCGTAGGGGTGATGCTGGGCTTCAGCTGCAGCTACGCCTTCACTACTACGCCGCACGGCTGGGCGTACACATTTGGACTTGTGATTCCTCCTGCACTGCTCCAGATGGGCGCACTCCTCTTCCTCCCTCCTAGTCCTCGCTTCCTTGTGACTCAGGGAAAAGTGGAGCAGGCGAGAGCGGTGCTGGCGAGGATGAGAGGCAGAGCTAAGGAAGACGTGTCAGACGAGCTGAGGGACATCCAGGTTGGACTGAAGGAAGAATCCGAACACAGTTTCTGGGAGCTGTTCAGTTCCAAGGCAAACCTGCGGTCGCGGTTGGTTACGGGCATGGCCTTAGTGTTCCTCCAGCAGGCCACCGGGCAGCCCAACATCCTCTCCTACGCCTCGCCGCTCCTCCGTAGCGTCGGCTTCGACAGCGACGATGCCGCCACCTTGGCCTCCACGGGGTTCGGAGTGGTCAAGGTAGTGGGCACGATCCCCGCCGTGCTGCTGGTCGACCGCGTGGGAACCAAGCTCTTCCTGTGCGTGGGCGCGGTCGCAATGGGAACGTCTCTGGCTGCGCTCGGTACTCTGACTCTGCAAAGCCACACTCACCTAACAAGCCTGTGTAAAAGTCAGACTTTAGTGAACCACACATATTCACCGTGGGATTTAAACGGAACCTCAGTAGAACTGGAGAGCAGTGAGATTTTTTCCACTCAGCTCCCCAGCCACTGGAGCGCTGAGGAGGCACAAAGGACTGACGCCGAGACTGACAGGTCTTGGGGCTTGGATCCAGAAAAAACTCATGTAGAACTGTCTTCCTCGTTAAAGTGGGCATCTCTGATTAGCCTGCTGGTGTATGTGGCTGCCTTCTCAATTAGCCTCGGACCCAGTAAGTGTCTGTTCATTGCTTTTTTTTTTTTTGTTAGTTTTTTTTTTCCATTATCCTCTACAAAGCATGAAAACAAAGTCACTGAAATATTAAGATAATCTTTGTTGATACTTCCAAGCTTATTCAGTATCACCATCCGTAAACCAAGTCTTTCGAATGTAATTATGCATTTTTAGATTTTTATTGCAATTTGTCATGTTGCAACCCCTATCTTTAATGCACTGTTATGTATTTTATCTCAGACAGACACAAAGTAGTACACTTTCAATATTTGCTCAAGAAAAAAATCTGAAAAGTGTGCATTTGCCTCCATCCCTCTTCAAATAAATACTTTGTAGAATTACCACTATAAAGTCTTTATGGCATAACTGTAACATGTTTGTCATTGGGTACGTGTTTAGGGCGATGCAAACATAGCTTTTTACAATCCCACAGCATGATACTGGCACCACCATGTCTCTCGGGAAGATGTGTAGTTTTAGCTTTCCATCTCATATATATTTTGCATTACACTAGAAAGTTCAGAAACATCGGTACAGTTAAAGATTGCGGTTGTAGCGTGACTAAGTACAGAAAGGTCAAAGGGGTATGAATACTTTTGCACACACTGTGCTTTTATGACTGACTGAGAAATGCTGAACAGCCTGAATTTTCTCTTGCGTTTTCTCGTCCCAGCAAATGATCTTTATGTGTTTAAAGACAGCTGTAAATTAGCGCATTACACAACCAAGAGCAAAGTATAAGAGTTACAGTTGAACAGTAATTAGGATTAGGTAAATTAGGTAATAGATAGCAACAGAGGTCCCCTGATAATGCAATATGAACCCTGACTGTGAAGTTTCCACTAATTATCCCTTCTTTTTTTTTTTTAAATGTGTCTTCCTTGTGTTCCCTTCTCAGTGGTCTACGTGGTTCTCAGTGAGATCTTCCCCATGGGAGTCAGAGGCAGGGCCGTGTCGGTCGTGTCGGCAGTGAACTGGGCCACAAACCTGCTCATTTCCATGACTTTTCTCACCATCACAGGTCTGTATGTTCGCCACTGTGGAGCTTTGTAATGTTTAGGTTGCGTAAATTTTATTAGTAACCATAAAGCTGGACAAACAGATCACCACTGGTTATACAAACAACGTGCCTGCACAGTAATCGCTAGCAAACAATTGATTTACACACAACACAACTTTAATCTTTGACCTTTGCCTCAGAGAAGGGGGAAAATAGATTATTTCATGCAAGTTCTGCAAAATCCCTGATTTCAAATCAGACTGCTCCATCCTAACCTTTATTAGCTACTTCTGCTACCTCTGAAATGAAGGATAACCTTGTTCTAATCTTTAAACAAAAATATACCAGGGATATTGATTTTTCAATTTAGGAAAAAGTTAGGACACTCTAGACCTTAAGAGATAATGTTATCCCCGTTTGGTAGAAATAACTTTATTACGATATTTTTTGTATCCATCTACCAGAGATTAGTCTGAGGAAAGTTTGCCCTACTTCTCACTTTCAGCTGTGAGATTTTGAGGTGTTTTTTGCAGCCCGTTTTAAGGGTGTATTCACCCCCCGACACATTTGGGCCGCTTTAAACAAACCGGTTTGTTTCCTCAGCTGGTCTGAACCTTTTGTGCAGGTGTGAATACACTCAAGCGAACCCTGGTGTGGATCAGACGACACACTTTCTGATCTCAGTTCGCTTCCAAACAATTTCTTGTTCAGTTTGCTTTTATTACAGACAGGCTTCGAGCCAAAGCAACTACAGCAAATATACTATGGATTTCACAAATTTTCACAAATCACCTTTCAGTTTTGCTAATGCTACTAAAATACTGAATGAGCTCCTCGTCTCATTCAGCTTGCAGCCGAATTTGCAGACGGCGTTCTAAACTTAAAATCCCATCGTCTGCATTTCATATCAGTAGAGGGGACAGCAAAACTGTGGTGACATATTATGCATGCCTTGTATCGTTTTTTTTTTTCTCCAGAAAAGATCGGCGTTCCCAATGTAATGTTTCTATACTCCGGTATGAGTTTTGTCCTGCTGGTGTTCGTCATCCTTTACGTTCCTCAGACCAAAGGCCGGACACTGGAGGAGATATCAAAAGAGCTGGCAAGCAAGTAAGTGACAAACATGCTCATGTCCTCTAAAAGGTTTATTTGTAAGCTAAAACTAGTAAAACCCTTGTTTTCTGTTTCTGCTTTCCCTAAATTACCAGGAAGAACTTTGAGGTAAACCTTTTCAGACAGGCGCAGCCTCAGGAGACCCTGATCAGGAGGAGCCCGTCCACAGAGTGTCCCGCAAAAATGTAACAGCGTTTTTTTTTTTCTCCTGCTGTAACCTGAGACATGGTCAAAAACAAAACAATGCCTTGAAAATATAGAGCAGATCTTAGTCCCATCTGTTTATCCCAGCAGTTAGCTAGCCCATGCTATAAAATGCAGTTATTTGACTTTTGTCACGATCAGATCAGAAACAGAAAGAAACCAAAAAGTGGGGAAAATGTATATTTTTCACTTCATTTTTTTTTTTCTTTGCCAAAATATGAGGAAAAAAACAGAATAGTTGTAGCTTTCTTCTATTTAGACAAATTTTCAAAGCAAACATCAGTTAAGTTGGACACATTTATGGTTAAAATGTGTGCCGTTTGTAGTATTAAACCTTTGTATTTACTGATTTGGATATTCAAACCAGTTCTGCCAGTTTTAACAGTAGGGTAATACATTCTTATTTTATTATGGCAACACAAATTTGAATACTTTTCTCTTTTTTGGTTGGGAGGTAATGCTAGGTTAACATTTACAATTATTAGTATTAGGAGTCTGGTGGGTGACTGTTTTGTGTAGAACCTTTTTAGAGCAATTTTTAATAGAACATTCAATATGAACACTAATATTTTTGAAGTCAAATCTAAAGTCTCTTAACGAGAACTCTTTCTAGAATAGTTTTTGGAGAACAAAAAACTGTAACTCTCCACATTTAGCGAGAAAACACAACTACAGAATACGCTAAAATGTCTTATTTGAAACCAGGAAAAAAACCCCAGCAGTTGTTTAATAGCCTTTTTATTTTTATACAGAATACAAAAGTTTAAGTGTCACAATTTTTTTACTCACCACTTGTTCAGAAAGTACTCAATCACACATAAAAAGCAAGTTTCATTTCAACATCTTAATAGGAGATGCACACATACAATATAAGTGATGCCTCAGTGATGCAAAACTTAAAACATTCAAATGTTATACAACCAGGAAAACACTGCTTTCTGTCTGGGCTTTTTTTTTTTTTTTTTAATGCCGCTTCAGTGCTGCCTTTATTGTATTTCACTGTAAAACCTTGTGAATGGAGTAAATCTTCTCAACAAGTGTTACTGCTGCCAAACATTTGTCCACAAGGTGGCTGCTGATGTTATGAGTTATGTACTGTTTTCATATCAACTGACTTCTTTTATTCCTGAATAATAAAATGATGGCTTTGAATCTTAATGAACCAAGTAAAAACCGAATCAGTTTCTGAGCACTCAAGCATCGTGAAAACCTGCAGTAAAATTCACATTTAAAAACATGGAAGAGATAGTTTACGCTAGTGCACTATCCAACATATGCGAATAAATATATACAAGTTTAGCAGGAGAGTGAAATTGTGAGGAAAGGACACAAAGTAACGCCTGTTCGTTTTTGAACAAAGGGCAGAGAATCAAACAACGCTGCAAGGGAAATCAACATGAAGGAGGATGAAGGATGCGTTTTGTTTACATTCCTAATTGTTGTCTGAATCTGTTAGCTTAAAAAAATGTTACAACACGGGGTGGACATCTCATCTTTGTCTGCAAATGGACGGAGATTCTCATCAAGAAAACACAAAAAGGAGGACTCGCTGTATATGCGGCTGAAAACGACAACTTTGCAATGATCAACACTGTCGAGGGTTTTTCTGTGCCCATGCAAAAAAAGACACCCAAAGCAACGATCTTCATTCGACTCCAATAAATAGGATTCTAACATCCGAGTCCAATGAGTCGTGTGGTTTCGACATTTCTTGCTGTTGCAACGTTTATCCAAGGATAAGGTGCTTCCTGATGATTCCCATGGATCCCCTCTGGTCTCCTCTGCTTTATTTGCAGCGGGGTTTCTGACACTCATAGAGTAGTGGGTAGATGTACTCCACTGCTGAGGCCACGCTCTGCACATTTGGTCCTAAATATGAGGAGAGTCAGGCATGTGTGACGACATTGAAGCATGTTCAGAGCAATAAGATACTAAAATGAAAAAGGTGTAGAGTTTATTTTGACAATTATGGATTAAAGCCGATTAGGAAAAACAAATGCTCATCAGAAAATGTGAATATTACATAAAAAAAAAAATTATGTTTTAATATAGAAATTTTGGCCAACTGATCTCATCACTTCTTCATAAGTGATAGATTTATCGTATCGGTTAGGTAAGAATGGAGAAAAGCTCAATTAAATATCCCTTCTGATTGAGGGATTTGACATTTCATTATTATTAGCTACGGGTAAAGCCACGTGAGCAGCTGCCAAGCCCTGGTAGAACTGAAATGAGGATTTCGAAAAAGCTTATTTTGCAGTCCACTGTGTCTACTGTGGACACAGTGGATCAAAAGGAAGCGGCTGACGCGACACCCTCAATCATCACTTAAAAAAATCAAGTTTTCAGTAATGTAATTTATTGAGGCACCTGAAATTTCTGTCAGTTTACCAGTATATCAATACAGTATATTTAATATATTAAAAATGTATTCATAAACTTCTGGTAACAGGCTGTAAAAGAGTATTGCAACAACACAACCTCAGTCCCTTAAGCTTGTGTGCCCTCTAGCTGTAGATAAAGGACGGCAAGAAAGGTAGGGGTGTGTGTGTGTGTGTGTGTGTGGTGATGTGAAAGTAACATACCTGTTACTGTGAGGCTGCCAGTAGAAAACACTTGGACGGTAGCCTTCAGATTTTTGATTCGATAAGTAGCAGCAGGATGGAGTTCAGGTTCATAACTGGCAAACATAGAAATAAACTTTTATCACACAGTTGAAATTAGAAGTGTTGACGTACTTTGTAGTGCAAAATACAGCCACTAGAGGGCATCATTTACCAACAAACATTTTAAAATAATCCAAACAAACGACTTTATTATCAAAAAGGGCCAAATCACTATTAATATCAAGGACTGGTTGCATAGAGACAACATTTTAATCTGGTGAACTAAATCTGGGAGATTTTAGACTGAACTGTGGAGTCCAACTCTGCAGACAATATTTAATTTGTACGATCTACCTACATAATAACGGTGGCCTCGTAATAGTGGATGTGTTACCTGGCAATGGGCCGGTTGTTCTTTGTGAAGTCTACAAGATGCACTGCAAACGGCATGGAGCACACAGCGAGCACGTTCACAACTCTGAACGCCGAAAACCTCACCTGCACCGACAAGCACATATGAATGCGTTTACAGGTGAAAATGAAATGTCAGGCACACAGTTTTCATGTATAATAATAGGTTAGAACAAATGTCAAACCAAATGTAAGTATACAAAACTTGGCAATCAAGAGATCTGTAATAATAGAGGTGTGGACATTTTATGGACAAGTATTTGTGCTGTAGAGTAAAAATCATTCCCAGTCATATAAAGCTGAATCAACGGCTAGACAAGAACTTGTTTTCTGACTTGTTGTTACATTCACTATGACACGTAACCTGTTTGACGCAAATGATAAGTAAAAAGACAAATCATCACGATAGCCCTCAGTCAGTTGATGCGTGTGTTTATTTCAGATTACTGTTAAGTGCTTTGCTTCCTGAGAGGCCAAATGGACACTCAAATCGACTAAAGTACTGATGATAGGGCAAGTAATGGAAAATACAAACCACAAACTTGCACATGCCGTCTTGATAACCAGCTTAACATCAGCAGAACATTACACTTAAAAGCTTAACAATACAGTTAGAAAGCAAAGCTATCATCCTCTCATTACTAGCATGACTTCCATAAAAGGCTTCACTTTGTGTGTGCAACAAAAGGCAGGTTCTCACCTTAAAGCCCAGTTTCTGCAGACAGCGAGCTAACCTCCGAGCGCCCAATTTCGCCTCTTCCTCACTAAATTAGAAAGCAGAGATTATGACTTTTTAGAACGCATAAAACACAAAACAGCATATATGTGCAGCACTTTGAAAGAACTACATGTTATCAGCTTCTCACTGCTGACACAAGAACTCATTAAGATAACAATGTCTGTACCTTAAAGATAAGGAAACGCTTGACTTTGGGTGTAAAGCACAGTTATACCTGATAAAAATGAGGTATGGGCCAGTGTGAAATTCTCAACGTATTAAAACTGAGCAAATATTACAGTATTTATACACTCACAAAAAAAGTAACATGATGTAATTTATTTTATTTACAACAGAGAAGCAGCATTGATCCTTTTGTGGGTAAAATAGTGGCAATTGCGGCTAACCTGTGTGTTGATACTAGAAACAGACCAATGAATAGTTACAAAATTGATTCTTTGTGTATTTTTTTTTCTTTTTTTAGCTTTCTGAAGTTCTGTCAAACTCTGTGTCTACAAGGTGTGACCTTAGGTGAGCACCTTATTTAAAGCCATGTCACAGCCAATGCCATGTGTAGACACTCTACAAAACAAACCAGTGCAATTTATTTTGCATAATACATAAATACACAAAAGAATTCAATTCTGAACG
>NW_006799992.1:2054277-2083768 GCF_000485575.1 Poecilia formosa | reverse complement strand
TCCCCCCATCCACAGTCATTCCTCTGTTCATTCACTCATCTACACATCCACCCATTGAGTACACTTTTATTTTCATCCACTAATCACACACACATCCATTCGGTCATCTAGTCATTGATGTTTTTTTGTTACTGAGTCTTGATGACATGAAGCTTTATATATATAATTTTTAAAAAACAAGCACAGAAAGCTTACAAGTTTCTAAAGTAAACCAAAACAAACATTTGCACCTAAAGGTCGAATATGACCCCAAAATAAATTAAAAAAAAAAAAAAAAAAAAAAAAAAAAAGGAGAGAGAATTTGTGTCTTGGAAAGTGTGACATTTTAACTGCTATAACCCTATCTAGACATTTAAGGGTGTCAAACTCCAGTCCTCAAGGGCCACTGTCCTGCAGTTTTTAGATGTGCCACAGGTACAAAAAACTGGAATGAAATGGCTTAATTACCTCCTTCTTGTGTAAATAAGTTCTCCAGAGCCCTGCTAATGACCTAATTATTGTAATAAGGTGTGATGCAGCAGAGGCACATCTAAAAGTTGCAGGGCAGTGGCCCTCCAGGACTGGAGTTTGACACCTGAAACGTATTCATACTGCCCCAAATACTCAGACACCGAAAATACATAAAGTTAATAACTAGATGTGACTGGCAATGTACTGTCTAGCTTTTTAAGCAAAAGCAAGAAAACTATATTAAACCTACGGCTAAATAGCCAAGTCTGCTTTGTGTTATCAACAGTTTAGCCATGGTTCAACTCGGTTGCTAGGTATGAACAAAACACCGCGAATATTCGTCTAAATACATGCAAAAACTTAATACTATCGCTGGAATTTTACGAGCTAAAACGTAGAGTCGGTGAAATCTAACTGCTAGAGCTCAACCAGCTAATGTTGTTGTTAACAAAGGTACAACAAAGAGGAGTGCACAGGCTGCAATGAATGAAAAGTTGTTAGCAACGAAACATAGCTACCAGGCTAAGTGCTCAAAGAAGGCTAGCTTAACTATTTTAAGATAAATATGCGTGTGAAGAACAAGGCATAGATTTATACATCAGATAGTTATTTTATCTACCTCCCTTGCCACGCTGCTGCAGATGTACAGGCTCCAAAAGAGTCAATCGTAAAAAAGAAGAAAAAAAATGTAGATAAACTAGGAAAACATCCCTGTTTCCGGTGTCACTTTTCACAATAATACAGCATTACGATTGCGTTTCCGGGTGACGTCACTTCCTGAGATGAATTTACAAAATAAAAACAATCAAATCTTTTTTTTTTTTAAATAGAAGCTAAAATAAAAAATTTTGTACAACCTATACGCCAGTTTTCTTTATAACTTTCGGAAAATGAGCGTGTTTTATAAATATAATCAACAAAATAGAATAAATAAAATATTTTGTGAGATGCCTAAAAATGTACAGTTTGAAAACTTTAGTGCGCTTTTCCACAAAAAAAAAATCAAAAAGTGTGAGATATATTACTAATGCTTTTTTTTAAATATCTAAGTTTAATTTATTTGCTTTGTAAACTACTTGAAATGAATGTGTCTTAATTAGGCGCAATATAGGTTTAATTTTTCTTATAAAACTGGTAATTTTGTAAACCTGTCTTGTTGTGCTCTGGGGATCAATTTGGTTTGATATGCTCAGCAATTATTATTTTTTAATGCTATTTCTATAGCTCGAATTCATTATTAATCGATTAGCAGATTTCTGACTGTGTGCATCTTGCGCCACCTTGTGGATATTTGTGTAAAAGTAGGCAGAAGACTATTGACATTTGTAGGACATGGCTTAACCAGTGGGTTGCTGGTTCGCATCCTCAGTCTCTCTCAGTTGCTGTGCCCTTGGGCCTTGCCTACTTGTGGTCAAAGGGCCCAGTGGTGCCTGTTCATGGCACTTTTGCTTACATGTCAGTCTGTGACTGCAATGTACCACCACGGGAATGTGTGTGAATGTAGTGTGAAGCGCTTTTCGTGACATCTGGACTAGATAAAATGCCATATGAATACATGCTCTTTACCCTTATAAAACTAAAAAAAAATAATCTCAGTCAAGATTGCCTTATTTTAAAGATTCACAAATTAACCCATGCAATTATCCAAGAGCAGCAACTAAAATAAATAAATAAAAGTCCTAAATTAACACCATTTTCACACAACAATGTGTAATTCTTTGAAAATATATCAAAGAATAATATTTAAACTATGCAAGGTTAGCGAATCCTCCAGGAAAAATGGCCACATCTGGCCAGTAAACACTTCTTTGGGAATTTTAAGCTTGCTACAACAGGAGAAGGAGTAAAGTTAGGAGGCAGCTGGGAATGTTTGTGATATCAGCAAGAGAATAAGCAGATGCTCCTGTGGCCCATGAATGAATCTAGTCAATGAATGTCATCCTCAGGGACCTGCGTAGTGTAATATTCCACCGTGACTCGAGCTTCTTTAGGGATGAAGAATGAGGCGTTGTGAACAATTTTTTTTCCCTGATTTGAAATGTTTTTAGTTGCATAGCACCGCATGGACATTTAACTGATAAAGTCGTCATCTCAATAAGATTAAGCCGTTTAAAACCAAATTCACGTTTGAACGTGTATTTGTTTATGTGTGTGCGCTGATATGCCCGACTTATTTCTTGCTTATAAAGATACTAAATGCAGCAATCTGCTCTTCCTCTCAGATCCACACACTTCTCTCGCCTGGCCCATTCCCAAGCAAAACAGAAAAATAACTTCTTTATGATTCAGCCGCGCTGTGATTGTTTTACCTCCCTGGTTACCAAATTGTCTCTTTCCTCCTCTCATTAAATACTTGTGGGGTTCTCTTCTTGGTGAAATATATCCTTTTAGTTCACATCCACTCTGCCCAAGAGCCATGTTCCCCTTGTCCCTAGATGTTTACTATAAAAGTTTAGATTTAGAGCAGGTTAGGAAAGTTGGACCACTCGCATTAAAGTGTGCATGTGCGTGCTGTGAGATAGCTGAGGCAGGGTGCAGGAGTGTGTTTACAGTTTGTTTGTCAGAATATATCTGGTGCAGCTTCTTCCCAGGGGAACAATGCTCTTATTCTCATTAGGTCATCAGATACAGTATGTAAACCCACAGATGCAAGCACTTACAACTTAAGAGATGCAAATATGTGAACGCGTAAACAGTCGGTACATCACTTTGAGCGTGTCAAAAAGACAAAACAAGCGCGGAAGTAATATTCTTTATATCCATGGGAATTTTGGTGCCTGTTTGTATTAAAGTCTGAACGCATCATTGAAGAGAGCATTAAATATTTAAAAGAAAGTCAACACACTACTTTTTGTTGAATTTACGGGAATGTGAAAAATGTACGCATTTAATGGTTCACAGTTCATGAACAGCTAGAAAGGAATTCTTGTTGTTTTTGTAGTGCAAATTTATTAACAACTTTTGTACTCCTTTTTGCGTGGAGGTAAGAAGGAGTACAAAATTGAGTCATCCGTGTCATCAAATCATCTTTGCAGAGATGCGCTGTTAGGTTTGCGTTTGCTCTTCCCTGTAAAGTGGGTGTGTTTGTTAGGACCCTCATGTTCTGTTTATGTTGGGCGTACATCACAGGTCCATTTCAAAAGCACTTACAAAATGATGTTAGAGCTTTTGAAAGTTTCTATTTGGCTTTTTGCAAAACTGACATCACTACTGGTTCGATTATGGAGTCGAGTCAAATGTTTGTTAGTTCTCTTTTTTTTTTTTAAACTGGGAAGGACAAGGACTGGTGTGTGTGTGTGAAGATTTATATAATAATATTGTCTAATATAGTTGAAATATATTTAATATAATGTATATTATATATTTTTTTTCTATGATTTTATAATATATGATATTATGCTATTTTACATTATATTATTTTACCAGACAGTGTACCTATGAGTGTCTCTTTATGAGATAGAGATGAATGTTGTGTGAAGCAGCAGTATACAGAGAATCCAGATCTCTGGTAGTGCTGCTCCAGGGTCTCCCAGTATAAACAGAGACGTGGGAACGACCAAGCATGTTTATACGAGCTTAACTCTTACTAGGACCAGTCCACCAGGCAACAGGGGCGCATACCTGCTCCTGCGTTGTCACAGATAACTTTTAACAGATACGGCGTCATGAATATCTTTCTGTGGTTTTATATATCTGTACAACAAAACGATCTGATCTTCACCAGGTTCTGAGATTATTTAAATATAACTTCAAATGCACAAAAGTGTTTCACGCTCTCAGTTTTCCTAAATAAGGCAAAAGCAAAAAGTAAAAAAATATATATATATATAATGTATGAAAAGTACCCACTGTGACTTATTACTCGATACAGCTACCACTACATAACTTTCTAATTTCTTCCTTATTTTTTTCAGTCTGCTACGTCACTGTGGAAGAATTTGGCACAATCTTATACTAAATTACATCACTGAATGCATGACCTACTTTTGGTCAGGCTTTAGCTGTCAGAGAGATGGCCCCTCTTTTGGAATATCAAAGACAACTTAGAGACTGCAAAGTGGGCAAGTTGCCATGGTTGCAAATCAGATCAAATCATCACCCCTCCAACACCGTGTTTGACAGTCAGTATGAGGGCTTGGTGCCATATTAGTTGTCCCGCCATGAATTTACCAAACATGACACTGGTCACTGTGACTAAACACCTCTGCTTTGGACTTATTCTTCAAAGAACATTGTTTCACAGGTCTTGTGAATGAGAAGCAAACCTAAGGTCCCTACAAGATTCTATTTAGAAACAAGAGCATATTGCATTATGGTAAGGGATGTAAGTAACATAATTAATAATGCTCTACAAAACATATTCGTTAAGCTTACAATGAAGCCACGACAACACGCTGGTCTAAATACATCAGCATGCACTGATCAGACAGTCCTCTAACCGTTTTCACTACAGCTCCAGAGGTGAGAGCGATGTCGTACAGACAAAAAAATCACTCCAACACTCACCGTGCAAGATTTATGGCCCAACATTAACACAACTGCAAAAATGTGATGGAGCTCCCTGCGAAGCCATGTTTAGACTGGTTGCAAAAATGATGACATGAAAGCTGATGAAGCTTGGAGCTTTATCTGATTCCAGTCTGGTCTGCAGGGAAAGCACCTGCTGTTTTAAGAAGAGAAGTGGAGAGCTGCAGCACGTAGATGAGTGCTGCAGTCCAGGGGTCGTGTTTTTGGGGATACTATATGCCGAAGTAGAGAATAACAACATTTTACATTTACTCTATTTATTCTCATCAGTTGTTGTTATTGAAGTATAACACATTTTTTGGTTGAATTACCCAAATACATTGTAATTAAACTATACACAGAATGGAATAATACATCCTATTTTAAAATGGAATTTATAATGCTCACCTTCATTGTTTGATGAGGTTTAATGGCATTAATGTAAGGTTTAATGGCATTAATGTAGGGTTTAATGATAAAATTATTTTACTAATGCCACCAATTACCAAAGAGTAGAAAAATAATTTCTACTGTCTTCTAAAATCAAAGTCAGGCCGAGGTTTTACGAGGCCCTAAGTGGAATTTGGAGGCCTTCTCCAACTACTTTTACTGTATGTATTATATATTCTAGAAATTTGGAGAGTATATAGCTTCATCTAAAAGCAACTGTAGCAAAAAAAAAGGTAATTCCTGCTTTATAGTTTGCATTATATGTTTCAACGTGGACCACAGGCTTGCGGGTGCCTGTTCATAGGAGTGGCGAGTGAGGTCATTGTATCGAAAGTTAGAAGCACTTTTACCAAATAGGATGATTGAGTGTTTGAATGTTTTGGATTAAAAGGCATTTCATGTATTCTATTTACAATATATTTTGGAGCAAAGTATACAATATTGCTTTGGTATTTTTTGAGTACTGCGTATCGAAACATCTGAAGCACATGTTGCAGATTCAAGTCAAACCAGCTGTTCAATCTTGCGTCGAAGACTTTTAGGATGAGACAAATAGGAAATAAAAGAACGTTGCAACGTTGACAACAGTGACAAAACACAACAGTTTTGCTCCAGAACTGGGGGCCTGTGCAATTTGTCAGCACTTCAGACGGACACTGTTTGGATTGGAAAGGAGGTGCTGTAAGCCCCGTGGAGTGGATTCTTCCTCTCGCTCTAGAAAACAGATCACTCTCAAAACAAACTGCTGTAAGAACACGGAGGAGCATGGCCTGAACGGCACATAACAATCACAACCGAGAGCCGCGCAAGGCGCACTAGGGGCGGGGAGGGTGTCAACTGGAGATGGCATTAACCATACACACAGTTGGCTCCAAATATTTGCATGCAGCCTAACAATTACGACTGAAATTCATCTTGCTCTGGCTAAACATATATTCAGAAAATATGTTTAGGCAGGACACTAGCATGCAAGATGCAATGTACATTGACTTTTTTTTCTTTTTTTCTGCATTTTCTCTGTTGTCCTACACATGCAGATGTGTGTGAGCAGCACCCTTCGAAGATTTATCCTGCCCCGAGGTTTAAATTTAGGTGGAATGGGGGGTGGGAGGTGTTGACGTGGAAGGATGTTTTGGGGTGACATTTGGGGAGCGAGTTGGGGTAAAGGTGTAGAAGGATGTCCGGAGATGGAGGGATGCGTGATAAGAGTGTCGTTACGCTAGCACAGCTGAGAGACTGTGTTGTTTGCGGAGCGAATCGTATTGCTGCGTGCTCGCAGACAAACACTTCCTAACTGACTTTGCGCACACTTTGTATCAGTGTATGTTAAACCAGGGCAACAGAAATCTTCCACTTGGATTGGAGTGACACACAGAGCATGTACACACACAATCATACACACACTCATACACACACACACACACACACACACACACACACGCACACGCAGATATCTAAATTAATGGTCTCCTTGGGGAGTCATCCAAAGGCCACAGGCGTTTGGGAGAAAAGATTCTCGGAAAAAAAGACTTCATCATTTGAACATTTGCTCATTAGTAACCCCATCTTAGCCATTCGGAGAGACAATGGAGCACACCAACAACTTTCGTGTACTTTTTAAGATGAACTTTATCTTTTCTAAAAATACAAAAAAAAAACAAAAACAAAAGAGAGACCTAGAGATACATGACAATAAGTGTTCGATGCGCAACCGAGACAGGTAGTGACAGCCACGGCAGGCATTGTTTAAAGAGCGCCCCAAAATGAAATGAAAGATTGAAAAAAAAAAAAACATGTTTTCACCATGATTTACACTCCCTTTGTCCCCTTTGAGCCTGACTCTTTGCAGGAAGTCTTTAAAGTGTAAGCCAATAAAGCTCTGTCAGATATATTGTATTCCCAGTCCTCCATAAAGATATAAAATATTGGCCTCCCATTCACATCAGACTTGAGGATCAGCGTTTTACAGGCCCACAATGTCCTCCTTTGGAGGTTCAGAGAGTTTACTCAAACAATCAACTCTCTTGCTGTTGGATTTCAAACTAATTGTTTCCGTTTCTGTTGAGCATGACTCGCAATAACAGATAATCTTGGGTAACAAGAGTCTTCAGTTTATTTATTTTTTTTCTTCATAAGCCAGTGGCTAAGCTTACTGCATTAATAAAAAAAATAAAATAAAAATAAAAACAAAAAACGTTTCAATGTATGTGCAAGAAAAACTTGTCAAGATAGGCCACAATTCAGAAATTTGATATGAACTGGTCTTACATGAATAAACTTGTGCAACTTAAAATTTTCTACATTTGTGTTAATAGAACAGCAAACATCAGTGTTTTTGGTAAGACATAAAACATAAGATTTTTTTTATCTGCCATTGTGATTCTAGAACACAACAAATTGGTACCCTCAGTGATAAATAAATAAATAAATAAATAAATAAATAAATAAATAAATAAATAAATAAATAAATAAATAAATAAATAAATAAATAAATAAATAAATAAATAAATGTTTCACAGAGCCCTCCACTGTCTCAGGCTCTGGGTGAAGAGGTGCAGACTTTGCAGTTGAGCCGTCACCTGACTGCTTCAGGCAGATGTAAGGGATGGTGGAGTAAAGGAGGCCTGGATATTTTACTAGTGGAAAGGGAGGCATTTGTGAGTCATTGGTAAACTTTATCAGTGAAACGTAAAGTGAGATTGTAACAGATAGACGGGTCTAAAAATGTGGAAAAGCACCTTTGGGGCACTGTATGGTTGAGGACCTGTGAAGCTGTGGGCCAGTTTCTCCTCCAAAGGCCCTGTGGACATTTTAAAGAAAAAAGCAAATCTGAAGGATTCTGCAAAAATAAGTACAAAGAAAAGAACAACTGAACTACGTCCTCACTGGGTCTTTCAGCAGCCAATTTATTTTTTTATTTTTTATGAAATTTTTGCAACTTTATGTTCATGGTTTCCATCCGTGAACAAAAAAAAAAGATGTTTAAACACTGATTACATAAAGGATTTCTTTGGTTTCGGTTGGTCCCGGCTTGGACTACGATTTCCTCCCCATGGTCGGTAATTTAACTTATTTGGAAAAATATGTAATGTGTTACGCAAACAAGGAAAGCAGGGAAGACAGGCAGTCCCTGGTGCTTTCTTCTTGATAAGGCTTTTCTAAAATAAATATGGTAACATGTTTCAGTCTGAGAAAAAGGTCAGTTAGATAGATAGATAGATAGATAGATAGATAGATAGATAGATAGATAGATAGATAGATAGATAGATAGATAGATAGATAGATAGATAGATAGATAGAAGAGTGTAATAAAGCATGATGGAAGCACAGAGAAGGGGGAGGGGTTAAGAGGCTAATCCAAACAGAGCTGTGCCAGGTTATTTTTACGACTGGCCTGCGCATCAGCCATTATCTGCCAGCTCTGTTATGGTTAGGAATAAATACAGACATGGGCAATACCACGGAGCAGAAGATTTGCACTCTGAGTGAGCAGTAGAATCTGTGTGAATGATTTTGAGTTTGTGTAGCATCGCATAGTTTCCTGAGCTTGTAGTCTTAGTCACTTTTTTCCGCCCTCTGACTTGGCTCCACTACAGCAGCCACCAAGGGGAGAAGTTAGCCACAACCATTTATCCCATTTCCACAGACACTCTTCTGGCCATTTTAAGCCCGAACGGACAGATCTTCACTTTTTTTCTTCTTGCTCCGTGAAACTCTCAGGAGTAGCTTGCTCCTGAGTCTCTTAAGTCCTTCGGAAAACGTTGCATTAAGCGAAAGAGGGAATGTTGTGTGGGAAATTATGGAGACAGAGAACTCAAACACATGATATCATTTTATCTGGCTTCAAGCTCTCATCTGTGCACTCTCCAAGCACCTGTGTTTAAGGCGTGGAGTGAAGATAAACGAGGGATTTAAGCTTAGACATGCAGAGGAATTACTTTGTGTGTGTCAGAGAGAGAGAGAGAGAGTGTGTGTGTGTGTGTCTGCTTTAATGCACATGCCGTCATGTGTTTAAGAGCTCGCGTTATGTATACGTAAAAGCCAGCAACACTATTTTTATCATCCGGCGCTTATTTAAACTCGCACTTCACTTTCGTCTAGGTGAGTCCGAGACGTACCGAGACGTTGTTGGGTTTACACCCACCTGCCGCCTCGGGGACTGAACGAGAGGGTGTGCTAAATGAGCTCTCACCCCATCTGGCCATGTGTGCTCGAGTGTGAGGGGAGCAGAGGTGACGGTGAGTTTGAAGCTGCAGAGAAATGATCCGGGAGGTTTATTATCTTTAATTAGCATCAAGAGGGAGAGAAATAGATAAGGACCACCACTTAGCTGATGGATCTGTTCTGTGTTTATTCCTTGTACTAAAAAAAAAAAAAAAAAAAATAGAAGACAGATATCATCAGTACTGCAAAGGGTTCAAATGTCTTGAGCTGAGGCTTAATTTGCTTTTACTTTTGCAGTCAAAAGCACACTTGGTCTTTGAAATTGAATTAAATGTCAGAATTATTTGGACAGTGGAGCAAAAGCAAACTCGCACTCAGCTTGGGTCAATTTAACAGGTATAGCGATACGAATGGGCGTAATTTAGAGATCACATAGTGATGCTTCTTCTTTGCTCAAGTTTGGTCAGACTCGATAGAGGGAATTTATGGACTGAGGCAATAACCAGGGGTCTCCATCCCGCTCTGGAGCCATACATTACTATGTAGTCCTTCCCTTTAATGTTCACATTTCATTCAAGAGTTCTGTGTGATATGTTTAAAGTTTTGCTGATTCTTTTAAAGCCTAACCCCCATTTTAAACCTTTCCATAACTTCACTATTGACCTGTGTGGTGTGTTCTTTGGTCTTCTTGAGGCTGTCTGAACTAAGAGCATTAGTTAGTACATATTTTTGCAGTAGAGACATTTGGAACAATGAAGGATAAGAAGAAATTTTACATCACAGCACATGTTTTCTGTTCAGTGGCAATAAGTAAGTAAATACATAAATTAACAAGAATGTGGCAATAATGGAAAAAATGTCAAAATGAACATTGCTGTGATTAAAATAAAAAAATAAAGATAGTTCAATTAGCGATGCCCGTTGGTGTATATTGTCCATTTAGACCAGTTGAAAGGAGAGGCATCACCTTTAATATTCTGCATGTTAAATAGTTGTGTTGACTCAAGAAACACTGATTAATTTGGTTGCTTCAGACATACTATTCTCCTCATACTGCTACTATTTACGATGAAGTTGAATTGGTTGTCAAATTATGCCAAGAAAAGTGGAATAGTAAAAATTAAGTCATGCAATTATTCAAAAAACACTTATCAGCAACATGAGCTGACAAATTCACACAACACAAATGTGCTCAGATATCTGCGTTTAGAGCGTTAAGGTGTGGTGCTGTTGTGTCTGCTCCTGATCTTCTAATTCAGCCTGTCTGTAAATTGCTCACACACAAACAAATACGTGCACACGCTAATGAGCCAGCGGCACTGCTTGCCTGCTTCTGTCCTGGAGACTTGGGGTTCAGAGGACTTAAAAGGGGGAGGGGATTTCTTGAGATTTGATATTTAGATGTGTGTGTGTGTGTGTGCGTGTCAAGAACATGTTTATCACAACTCACCTCTCACCTTCCAGTCATCTCCTGTTAGCCTCCGGTAGCCTTACGTTTTTCTCTCCAGGGACAGCTGATGGACAAACTCACACAGAAATCTGATTAGGCCGAAATGAGACCAGAGGGGGTGTTGCAAAGGTTAGCCTTTTACAAACAAACACACACACACACACACACGCACACACACACACGCACACACACACAAACACACACTTGTTTCAAAAACATACAAAGTCACATTGAACCACACATAGTAAGTGGGTAAATGTATTTAATTTGTTTCTATTAATAATTTAACATGTCAGTCATAAATTCACCTGGGAAACTATGAGAAAATTTGAAAAGACATCAATTATTAAATGTCTAACATATGTTAATGCACTTTTTGTAAATTAATAATTAATCCAGGTATTTATGGCCACTAAACTTTGTACTTCACTACAGGTTTCTTGTCAAAAAAGCTCAGTTTCAATTAATTTATTGAAATCTTTTTTTTTTTTTTTTATTTTATTACCAACACTAACACAGTCTAACACATAAAGCTGATTTCTTAAAACTTCTATTCCGTCATGCCTTCAGTCGGTTTAAAACTAACATGTCAAAGTCTCTTGGAGACAGCTATGAAAATACAAAATGTCTAAACTCCTTAAAAGTGTGGTCCAGCAGGGACGGCTGCAGACTGGATGGAAGCAAAGGGAAGGGAGGACGAGGATGTGTGTAATGTCTTTGCCCAGGGTAGCAGGAGTTTTCCTGCATTTTGGAGAAATCAACACGTCCCACATATCTGCAGCTCTGGATGGTTTATCCAGAGATATCAGCAGGTTCTGGGGGTTTATCTGAGCCAAGCCTGGAGTTTGTTCCTGTAGACAAGAGCAGCCTGATACCCCCTTCCACAGAGAGTCAGGCAGAAATTTATGAATGCAAGATACAACACGATTCATAGAGGAGTTTGAGCATGCACCAGTCCAACTGCGTGGACCCTTTGGGGACTAATCCTATCTCTCTTCCTGCTGTGTGATAGCAGCATCACCAATCACAGGAATTGCCACAGAAAGCTAAAGATAAAGCGTCTCTCTTCGTATCCGTGGGCATGTGTCTGCTAACTGAAGTGCTGAAAAAGATGAGATATGAAGGGATGAGATCATTTTATTAGCTCAGGAGAAGAAAATGAAGTTCACTTTCCAGGATATAACAAAAAAATCTCCACTGGAAGCATTTGCACTGAGCAACAAGGATGATCCTATAATACGGATGGCTCTATAAACAACATTTCTCTTGTTACGTTTCCATGATTTGAGAAGTCGCCATATATCAACAAACACAACGCACACCTGTCATTTCCCTCTGAGTAGTGGAACAAAAAAAGGAAAGAAAAGATCACAGGAAAGAATCTCATCCAGTATAGAAAAGCATGTGATGGTTAAGCATCTCCATCTTTGTCTTTCATGCTGACGGTCTGCTTAATCGAGTCAGAATAAAAATTGTGACTACTTAGGTGATTGTCGGCATTTTCCATTAATTGAAAAAAAACAACAAAAAACATATTTTGTCCTCAAATCCCTAACCCTGCATTTAATTTATTTTGGAATATGCCTTTAATATAAACGGGGCAACAATTGCACAGTAAAGATAGTCAGGAGGCTCAAAATGAACTCCTTTATTTTGGTAGTCAAAACAACAACAAAAAATAAAAATCGTTGAACAACAAGCGGTTATTGTGTCCGAATGCTTTTTTGAAAACCATTTTCCTTGTTTTGTTCTCATCTGTCTTACAGTTAAGGCAAATATGCATGGCAGGTTTGAATACCTTGTAGTGTCACAGGCATATTTCTTCTGGAGAAGGAAATAAATAAAAAAAAATTCCCTGTGCTGCTCAGTTGGCTTTATTAAATTGCCAACAGCCCTGGAGTAGAGACCTAGAATGGAAACTCCCCACCTGAACATCACCATCCTCAGCTCCTTCACCTGTGGTTATTGCCAAATCATGAAGAAATATCCCAAACCATCAATACCAACATGTGTTCATGTTCTAACCTTCCTGTAAGACATTATGGACAATGAGAGGTTTCACAGTCTAATGCTACAGTCTCTCCTAAAACAATGCGATGGACCAGTTGCTGAAGCATTACCAGAGGGTGCTGTTTATTCCCCTGCCAGAGTCCCAGAAAAATTGAAGTGTAAACAGACAGTCAGTCTTTCTGAAAGAAGTGGTAAATAATTATGATCTAACATTTATTTTTATTGATGGAGGCATTAATTGATCTGTGTTGTATACAGCCGGTCACGATCAAAGAAAGGTGCTGTTTTGTTTAAACATGGTTGATGAAATCATTTTAATTACAGCCTTGGCTTCCTCCGTAGCTAGAATGAGTGACATCTGGACGTACGGCCGGAGATCACACACCTTCCAGGAAGGGGCTCGGGTGATGGACGGCGGAGAACTGTAAATAGTGCTTTTTGCTAAACCATGACATTGCTGCACAAAAAGTACTCACTGACAATAGCCCTTTGGCAAATAATATGTATTTTTCTTCTTAATGTAATCAGGTAAAATGTGGCCTAATCAATGTCTATAATTATTTTGTTGGAAACAGACGATCTGATTGATGTGTCCCTAATCATTTACCTGTGTCTGTGCGCATCTGGAGGGTGTGTATAACCATTTGTAACTATCATTTTGTTTGCTTGGAACACCAAAGTCATAAGTGTGTTTAGTGATTTTCAAATCAGTGTGTGTGTGCATTTGTTTGTAATACCTTGTGGGGACGATTTTCCTGACATATACTACGTTGTGGGGACCAATTGCTCCTCGTGGGGACCGGAGCCTGGTCCCCACCAGGGGGAACCCTGTTTTTGGGTCAGGGGTCAGATTTAGGTATGTGATGGTTAGGGTTAGGAAAAGGGTAAATGTAAGGTTTAGCCTGTAGAAATGAATGGAAGTCAATGGAAAGTCCCCACAAAGACAGCCAGACAAACATGCGTGTGCGTGCGTGTTTTGATTTTACTGTGGTCAGCAGTCAGGAAAAAACCAAATATCTAACAGGTCTGTTCAGGGTAAGAAATTTGGAATTTCAAAATACAATGTAAAAATGCTCTTCAAAATAAAAGCCTGGACACTTCATAGAGTATTGTAAGACAAAATGCTCCATGTTGCAAGTGAGAATGTTGGCTTTTCAAAATAAAGCTCAAAGAGACCAGTCAGATTATTTCAAGGTTCTAAATTCCTCATGAATCTGAATCTGATGAAAAATGGATCAAGTCAATTCTCCAAAATAATTGTTGACAAAAGACTGTCCAAAATGATCAGTGAACATTTCTTAAGGCTCCACATAACGTGTTTATGACAAATCACCTTTGGTCAGTTGTTATTTCTCTGTGATGTGCGACTATTGTGAAGGCAAGAAACACAAACAAAACTATGTGAAAATGGTGAACAGCACTCAGAGTTGTAATTTTAATGAACTGGCACGCTCAATGTCCTGTGCGCAGAAACTCATCCGTCACACACACACACACACACACACATTGTGAAACCAGCACTTTCACCACAGATGCATACACTTGCACAGATAAGTGTGCATGTGCGCTCACATTCCAGAGGCCAATAGCTCACTTACACTGCAGGGCCAAGACTTCCGGGTCAGCAACCCACACAATGACAGAAAATTCATCTCGTTTCGCAGAATCTCTTCTTGCCTTGTCCCGGATGTTCCTGTCACTGAATATCAAAGGATTGTGGCTTTGTTGAAATACAGCGTGATATTCCTACTCCCATCATCTTGTACATAATTCTCTCTTATTGCTCAGATTGTCCGCCCCATCCCTTTGGCCCGGCTTTCTTCACTCCCTGCTGTGTGTTTGCACTCTCCGCAACCTCTCTTTGGTTATTTTTGCTTTAATTTTTTTAAAAATCTTTTTTGAAATATTTGAACTGAGGTGAAAAGCAATTTGTGAATATGTGTGTAAGAGTATGTGTTGGCAGTGGGAGTACAGCTGTGATAAGGGACAGGGCAACTGCACTGCTCAGACGTAGATGGATGATGTTTTTTCTCACCCTAAGCCTGACTCCAGACTTCCAGCCCTGGTCTGGTTTGTACAGCTACCAAGTAATCAGTTTCTGCCTTTCATTTATTTTTTTGTTGTTTTTCTTTTCACTTTGTGTGCAACAAAAATACATGGGAATGTTTCTCTTGTAAATAAATGGTATTTTGATTCGCAATATGGACCCCTTGTTCTTGCATTAATCAGCAGTTGCACACCCATTAGATTCCGTTTACAGCAAAGAGCTAAAAGGGCTAAAAAAGGGCTAAAAAAGCATCTTATGACACTGACACCTAATCTCCAACTTCCTCCGAAATGAATGGCGTTAACCTTTTTAAACATTTCTCTTTAGAGACAACTGCTCATAGGTTGCTGAGATACAGAGCACCAAGCAGATGAAGTTACAGTTTTGCTTGCATGTGGTCTGGAACAAAACTAATAGGCAAAACAATTAAAAATAAAGGCCACAAAATCCATCCAGGATTGCACCTTTTACCACTAACTCCTTTTGTCTTGCCACACTGTCTGTAGTTTCTTCCTGCCTCGGAAAAAAACAAGGCAACATCCCTTTATTTACGATACGGAGCTAAATGATGGAATCATTGGGCAAAGAAGAATTTCACCAAAATCAGAAACCGCCGTTGAGTGGGATACAACAAGGCCTGGTAATTACACCTATTTGTTATAGGATGTTACAAAAATAATAATTCATCCAGCTTTCCAAAGTTTGGAAAAGATGAACACAGCAGTAGCACAAGTAGAGCAGAGAAATAAAACATGAGAGAGAGAAATGGGGGCGGGGGGGGGCTGTTTTTGAACAACCAACACATTTATGCGAAAACATGACCGGATAATGACTGGGAGGATCGGATGCCCTCCTGCATGTGACCAACATCTGGAACCCTTCCTTTAATGGTGACATCACACAACCAGCCTAACCTTTGCCCCCAAACCGGCTAATTAGCAGCATGTCCCTCCATGACTGCCAGGGTCCCCTCTCTTTTCTCTCTCCCCCCTCTTCACCTGTTGCCTCGTGTCACTCTCTGTGTGACCGCAGCTCAGAGAGAGGGTTTCCGAAACGCTTTATCATTCTCATAAAGGGTTGTTGCAAAAAGAAAAGAAAAGGAAAATCACCCTCTCACAAAACAGCAAGTACTTAGTTCTTTGGTTGGTGTTGTCTATCATACAGAAATTAAGCTGTATTTCAGCGCTGACAATAGTTATATTACATCATTTCTTATTGCTATACAGGGAATAGAAAAAGAGTCCCTTGACTTTTCTTTTATGGGCTATTTTAGTTTGGCTCCCACTCCATCTGTCTTCTTGTTTCTCTCATGTGTAGATCCATGTATCTCGGAGGTGATCATCAATCTAACAGACTCTATTATTACTTTTCTTCTTAGTGCTTTGATTTTCAGCCCACCCAGAAGATTAATCCCCGTCTTTGGCCTCTTTTCCCTCTTTATCCCTTCACTTATCTATCCCCTGCTTTCTGCTTAGCTTGGCAGCATCTTAATCTATTTTTGTTGTTATCATTACAAATGCAAATTTCTCAGCCAGTCAAATAAGTATTGCTAATGTCCATTTCTCTTATTTATGATAATGTATTTAAAGCTTAAAGCAAAGGAATCAACAAGAAAGTAGCGTCATCGTTTGGCTGATACACCGAAAACAAAAGAACTAGAGGTCAGCTCTCTGGAGACACACTTTTTAACTCTGCATGCTTAAAATGTGCATGCAAAGACAATGCGTTCATACGTACTTGGGCAAACACGCACTCGTGCTAGAAATACCATCAACATCTTAGGCTGCGTTGAGGAATAATGCAAACAGAAAAAACTTTTAAAAAAAAAACTAAAACGGAAGTGCAAAAGAAGTAAAGGATTATCACAGGCCTTCAGGATTTCCTCTCGTGAAGCTCCAGAGAGCTCCAGTTGTTTGGACGTGGCCCTGAATGGGCTGGTGCAAAGAGCATCAGTGTGGAATGATGTGGAAGGCCAAACAGAGGATTGTGGGTGCTAGGTATCCATTACATCAGAGGGGACCAAGGCGCCAGTTTGCCATTTGAGAAGTGACACCCCCTGTCCTTGCACTTAACAGCCAGGAAGTGCAGAAAGCTCGGCAGAAACAGAGCAGAACGACAAAAATACAGATTCTTACCTACAATAGCAATATTGTACTCAGGAGATAGAAACGTAATGTTATGCAGCACATCTCAAAACTATTCATTTTTTTTTTTTTTTTTTTTTTTTTGCATCATTCATGTATTATTGAAATTGTGTGGGATGGACCTAAACACAAAGTAGTGGATCACTGTGAAATGGGAAATTTTATATATATAGATAAATAATTCTTACAAATTCAGCCCTGAAAAGTGGAGCGTGTATATGTGCCCCACCTCCTTTACTCCGATACCCTAAAATAAAAACCTTTGGCTACAACTACCTTCAGAAGTCACCATCTTTTTAAACAGAATTAACCTTTCTGAGCATTAATGCTGCTGCAGAGGCCTCAGAGATTTGTTAGCAAACAGATTAGGGATAATGTTATATGGAAAGTTAAAGCAGCGTCTCGAGCTACAGTTTGAACAACAGGCTACGTTTGTGTCTGCTTGATATATTTTTCTTCATCTCAGTCAAATCAGTTTCAAATGAGGCTGTTTAAAGTTCATTTTTGCTGAATCAATTCAATATCTGGCGGTTTATCTTGTTCCCAGTGACTCATCCAAGGTCCATCGGGGTCCTGGAAACTTTAGGGAACCGACTCAGATCAGTCTCCTCCCAGCATGAGGTAACGCCCTCTCCGCTCATGGAGATAAAAAGTGTTCTTTTTTTTCCCTGTTTCTTTCACGCTCACTTAGTTTGTACATGAACTCCCAGGAGTGTGTTTGTGCACCCCGTTCTGTTCTGTCAAGAATCAACTCTGTCGTTCCCATGATTTGAGCCCGCTTCCCCGTCCAGTCCCAGCATCACCATGTCCACCGGATCTCTCAGCGACGTCGACGACGAGCTCTTGGACGGCATTCTCAAGTTCGGCTCCTCCGGTAAGGACTCCAATGAGAGCACGGAGGAGAGCTCCAACTGCGAGGGCAGCTTGGTTACCGAGGGCAGGAGGAGAGAGGCGTCTGGCAAGAAGCGCAAGAGCTCGTCACGCAAAAGCGCGCCCAAGGGTGTGGCGCAGCAGGAGGGCAAACAGGTGCAGAGGAACGCAGCCAACGCGCGCGAGAGAGCCAGGATGCGCGTGCTGTCCAAGGCGTTCTCGCGACTGAAGACCTCCTTACCGTGGGTACCGCCGGACACCAAGCTCTCCAAGCTGGACACGCTGCGCCTGGCGTCCAGCTACATCGCGCATCTCCGGCAGATTCTGGCTAACGACAAGTATGAAAACGGATATACGCACCCAGTTAACCTGGTGAGACTCAAAACCCAACTCAAAAACAGCGCAGCTTGTGCCATCCACTGCAGGAGAGAGTTGAGGAAAACATGGCCGCAGGCTTCAGAAAGCAGTGTATTTTTATTGTTATAATTGGCGCCTCCATTTTCGAAAAAAAGTGCCCTATTGTGCTGCTGTCAGATCGGGAGGTGGAACCAGGAGTCAGCGATGGATTTAAAAATAGGATAAAGGTTAAAAAAGGTTTAAAATGACACAAGCATAAACACAAGGCGTCATTTTAGATACATATTTTTGAAATGTATTTGATATTATAAAGGATGAGATTGTCCCACTGTTACCTATTTGTGGTGGCTTTAAATTTGCATGCCCATCATTTTTTTTTTTTTTTCACAGGGCCTCCAAAGGCCCATCTAAAGCCTTATGGATGCCGTAGGTGATGGCGTTGCAGGGCAGGTGCATAACGGAGGAAGAAAGTATTTTTTTTTTATGACCAGTTCTTAGTCAGACTGTATATTACATCTGCAGATCAAATATATTTAAAGAATAGAAAGACTCTGACATTGATGCAACGGTTTGCTGTAGGTAGTAGAGTTATTTTTTAAGAGTGAATTGATGTTGCTGTCATATAATTAAAAAGCGAAACAACGACTTAAACTAAAGACAATCCACAAAAGATATCAAGAAATAAAGCTAATTTGAGAATAAAATCAAACCATAATGGCACGAGTTTGCTTCTGTGTTGTTTATTTATTTTTAGTCAAAAAGGCTAAAATAAAAAGCCACGATTCACACTCTTACGAGCATTTCTGTTTGACTTTGATTTCTTTAATAACTGCTGTTCAAATTAACTCTGTTTCCCTTCCGCAGACGTGGCCCTTCATGGTCGCAGGGAAACCGGAGACTGATCTGAAGGAGATGCTCAACGGGACTCGGTTGTGCGGAACAACCGCGTCCTGATGCGACGAAGTGGGAGAAGCCTTTTGATTTCTCTCTCTCTCTCGCCTTCTCTCTGTTTTTCAAAAAGACATAAAAACTTCCAAGTTTGACTAAAATACAGTCTCATCTCCGCAGGCTGTGAGTGGGAATAATAAAGGGAGCGCATCTCTCTCTCTCTTTCTCTCGACGTTCCCGTATTTGAAAAGAAGATCAATTTATTTAAGTAGATTCTTTCACCTGCTATCTTTGCTGGTTCAAAGATTACCTTTTTATACTTTTTTTTGTACTTTGTTATAATCTGCAGGTGTTTTTTTTTTTTTTTTTTTTTTTTTCCTGTCTTAAATTTCTGTACAGATTGCATGTATATAAAAATATTTTCCCCACCTCTAACTCTGTGTGTTGGATGTTATTATCATTTCCTTTCTTTTATGTCGCTGTGTGGGCCAGTTCTCTGACCTGCTCACCTTTCCTATCAGTGTTCTCCTTCAGAATAGCAGAACCTGAGCACCGACAAAGCGTGGTTCCTGATAAGGCCCTCTCTGTTGTTTCTGAAAGATAACGGTGGACGTGGATACCGTTGCGTAAACAAACCGCTCATGCTTTCAGATATCAGTCCAAGTCCCGAAATGGACCTGCAGCTCATTCTGGTAAATCTGCTCAGCTCGGGCTATCTTATATCTTTGATGCGTTCAGTAGTCGCTAATTGGATTTAATTGGCCAAGGGATTATCTTTATTTAGGCAAAGGCTTGATTGGTTATTCCCTCCTGGATTCAGCCAATAAAAATGTGTGGATCTTCAAAGCCGAGGAGAACCTATCCCCAGTTTAACCCGCCCAAGCCAGTTGTTTTAATTTGCCCGGGTTATGACCGCAGTGTTTACATCATGCCGACAGTTATTTATGCACACACCGCCTCTCGCTCTCCCTCTCTCCTTTTTTTTTTCTCACAGAAGAATCTCAAGGAAAAAGTGTTTGCTTGCATCATGTTTTTTTTTTTTTGTTTCAAAGGAATCCCTTCACTTTTATCCTAATTTTCTGGTGTTTCTTCCAACAGAAAATACCCTAAGCTGTTATCTGCTTAAAGTAAAACAACCTTAAATTGACTAGAAAACAGAAATGGATCAGAATGATCTTCTTTTCGTGCATTCAGCAAAAGAAAGGGGGAAAAAAAGCATCTGTTTTACCATGCATTTTTTTTCATCAATTTTCTAATTTATATTTCGTGTTTTTGACACATTTATTTCTGCGAATCTAAAGCTTAGATTTTGTCATGCATAGTGACGTCACTGCTATACAGCACGGACTCTGGCTGACAGTGTTGTAAAATAAACTAATATACTTGTTTTGGCCCCAACACAGGAAAAATTCAGATGTGTCCTTACTTTATATATACAGCATATTTCTTGTTTTTGCTTACATGTGTTCATGGTGAAGGAACAATGTTGGACAATACCATTAATTACAAAACACCTGATTTTTTTTTTTAATTATTATTATTAAAAACATTGAATACGCCTATAGCACAAACTGAAGAAGTACTAATTGGCTGATTTTGTTCTAATTGTTCACTTAAATTTGCATTTACATGAAAAGTGTTTTTTAAATGTTTGTTTTATGAAGATATTTGTTTTGTTTATGTGCTAACGTGGTATGTTATATATGTTTTCTTAATTTCTCATTCGTAGCTTACTCCACATCCATCTGCAGCAGGATGGATGTCCCTCTTAGACTGTAATCACTTGTTACCTCACCTCGTCCTCTCAGACAGGACACTACCAAAGTCCTCTCCAACAGGAAAAATAAGATTGAGTGCTTTAGCAATAAAAAGAGTCCTGCTGACATCTCTTAAGGGACCCTCACCTAATACATCAGGAGCAGCATGGCAGGGGCCTCGCCGCCGCCACACAGGGACCACCGTGGAGAAAATAAACTTGGCCATCTCTCTGCTGGGGCCATCTGCAGAAAACCAGAGAGAATAGGGGAAAGAGAGGAGGGGTTTGTTTAAGAGCACGACTGGGATTCCCATACTTGCTAATTGTTTTGTTGGACCGCTGCCCAAACTGGGACGTGAACAAAGTACTCTCACCGAGGGGAGGACAAAAATCCAATTTTCTTCCTTCTGATCCTGTCATGTTTCACATCTTTTTGGTTCTTGTCCTTTCAAAAAACTTTTAACAAGTTGCCATTGTAGACAATATTTCCACTGTAGCTCTGTTGTTAGCGTGTTTCAGCTATGTGTTTTACATTCTACCAATCATTGTGTTCACAAATGATGCCTTATCAAATTCTTCATATTGAACTTTTACACGCTTTTTTCTTGGGCTAAGAAAACTGCATATTTATGGAAACAAAGGAATATGACATTCCTATAAGTACAATCTGAAATGTGTGGCTTGTGTGACATACTACCACAACTTTAAGGAACCCTGCTCTTTGCAGTTACAGCTGCCAGTTCATACCAGTTTTACATATCTTGAGAATAATAATTGTGCAGAATCTTTGCAAAGTAGCTAATGCTCATTCATATTTGATTTGTGAGCTTAGTATTTGCATTACTGCCCTGGCTGTATGTTTATTGACCCTTTCTTGTGGTTTAATGTCAAGGTTCTAATATCACTAGGATGGTTTGGATTACTCTGTATTTAGGTCCGTCTGGTCTGGATGATATACCAGTGTTAATTTTATTTCATGAACAGCATTTTTCATGTAGGCCAAACGGTTTTTCAACAGGTATCTTAATGAAATGAATAGTGCCTGTTGAGGCATCATAGTCTTTTTTTTTCTTATAACCTTAGTCTGCTGTCAACGTCTCCACAACTTTATCTCTGACCTATCTGTTCTTTGCTCTTTATGATGGTGTTTGTTCACAAATGTTCTGCTCATACCGAGATTAAATTACAGACAGATTTACAGACTCATTTACAAATTGCATTGCTGCTAAAGGTAAATGTTCAAAACAGAATTTATTTTGGTGCATCAGATTGAGATAAAATGAATAAAACTTGTAAAAACAACAAGAAAAATAAGAAAACTGTGCAACTTTCCCATTAGCTTCCCAGTTATGCAACTTTTTGCATTGGTTGATCTAATTTAATCAGAACAAAATATGTTGAAGTTTATTGGTGTCACATGTGAAAAAGCCAGAGATTTAGATACTTATGCAAGGCACTCACACTCACACACCAGTCAAGACGTCATAAATTCATTAACTTATTTTTTTTTCTCTTGTTCAAATCTAAATCTGAATAATCACAACTGCAGCTGCTGCCGTCTGAAGGGAGTTGGAGATTTTTCTTTACTGTTACAACTCATGCTGTTTCTTTCTATGGACAGGAAGGCATGCTCCACCCAAATAGTGCCCTCTTCTGGACGCAATATATATTGCTAGGCTAAAACAACTGTTCCTGTAAAATACATTTAAAAAAAAGCTTTTTATATTGCTTAGCTGATTCACTCTCAGTGTGGGAGGAAGACTCGTGTTAAGATAGGATTCAAAAACTGTATTTGGCTATTTGAACAATAAGTTGTATAGTATAACTATAAACATGTAATTTTGTAATGAACTGCATTGATCAGGTCTCTTTTTTTAATTTCAAAAAGTCGGTAAGCTATTAACAACATTCCCTTCCTTTTGTGTATACATATAAATATGTAAACAGACATGGCAGAGTAAGGTGAACTCAGTGCTGTTAAAATCTCAATCAATTTTCCTTGCAGTTTAATGAAACCTACGTTAATCAAATATAACTAAATAAACAATCTGTATAAATACTTGGTCTAATAATTTACAAACGACATTTTCCCACCGATTATCTGCTGCTTTCATTTTAGCCCTAAAGATCTGAATTTAAGGGCAATTGTTGACAGTTGATTGTCAACGTTAACCAGTAGATGGCAGCAAAGGAGGCCCTATGATGAAATGCGTGGCGTATTTTAGGCAGTACGATAGGTACCAAAAAATGCCAGAGACATATGAGGGTTTAAAGTCTTGTACGAAGATGATATTTTATAACAATTGAACAAATAACAGCAGAGTTATTTTCATCTCATGAAACAAAAATGCTTTTTAACTTTATTTAGCATTAACAAACACATATGGAAGTGTATTAACATAATTTCACTCCAAACTAACTTTATTTATAAAGCACGCTAGAACAACCACATTAAAAAGCTGCAGAGAAAAATAAAAACAAAACAAAATAATAAAGTATAATAACTTCACCAAGTTATAAAAAATATAGCAACATAAACCCCCAGGCAGCTCAACATATTATAAATTATGACTTACTTTACTGTGAAGGGATTAAGAACAAATTTCAATATGAATGATTTACATTTAGTTTAAAAGTACAGCTTTGAACTTGAACCTGAATATTATGCTCAAAAATAGTGAATAGCTGCAGAGCATGTTGATCAGAGATTCTCTTAGAATGTTACAGATTACATAAATTTTTTTGTTGCTTTGTCTTTCCAAGAAAATTGTGTTATTCTGCGGTGCGTCCCATTTGAAAGTGATTCAATAAGATTGCATTAAAAGAAAAACAACATGGGATTATAACCGGGTTTAGGTTGAACTGCTACATCTTCACTCAACTGTTAACAGTCAAGGCCTAAATGAATTCCTTCTGATTTCTTTCCAATAAATTTCAGGAGTGAGCAGGTTTTAGGGTAGAAATCTTCTCTACCGTGACATTTGCTTCTGTTAGGTAAGTACTTGGCACCCAGGCTGCTTCAGATTATGTAAAGCTGCTGAACTTGCACTCAAATAATTGCCAGATATATTAGCATGGCAAAAGCTGGATGACAGCTGCTGCTGGTGTCAAATCATATCAGATGGCATTGCTGAACTGGCAGACTGGCACAGCAACAAGCAGAGCAGAGGAGATGCCAAAGATAGCTGGGGTCTGCCCAGATCACCAACCCGTGTTTACTGGCATGCTCGCACTTGTGTCGTGTGTGCGTGTGTATGCGTGTGTGTCCGTATTACGGCAGCGATCACATCATTGTTATTAAAAGGAGCAGAGCAGGTGCCTGTAGTTGGGCTTATGGCCATTTTGTCATTCCTTAACTATTAGAAAACCCCTTTTTGCTAGACAACACGAGAGAAATCTAAACTTCCCCCAAAGTAACATAAGCCATATATTTCTATGTATTGCATACATGAATAGGTATTTCTGGTTTACAATTCAGATCAGATCAGAACATTTAAAATGGATATTGTAAAAAATGACACATTTGTGCAAAGACAAAGAGGAAACAAGATTCTTTAGAAGTTGAAAACTTCTTCATGCACCCCAGAGGACGTCTCCATGACGTCCTCACCAGAAATATCTTGAAAGCAGAATCTTTGCAGTATAGGTAATTTCAACCATGTGAATCCACTTGAACTTTTATAAAGGCTAATATGTGTAAATATTTTTAAAAAATCACAATAAAATACAAAAATAGCAAAAGTGTTTCTCCTGGTCTTCAGCTTTGCCAACCAGAACAAATCAAAGTGTTCTTTAGGTGCTAAAGCAACATCAATTATTTTTCACCCTCTAAACTGCATGTCTCTCTATACCAGGGGTGGGCAACTCCAGGCCTCGAGGGGCGGTCTCCTGCAACTTTTAGATGTGTCTCTACTTTAACACACCTGAGTCAAATAATGAGGTTCAGCAGGACTCTGGAGAACTTGACTGCACTTAGGAGGTGATTCAGCTGTTGGATTCAAGTGTGTTGGATCAGGGAGACATCTAAGAGTTGCAGGACACTGGTCCTCGAGGACCAGGATTGCCCACCCCTGCTCTATACCTATCCACCTTATTATTAAAGCTAAAATAATTAATTAACCAGCTGAATATCTGACAATAACAACTGAATGCATGAATGCAAGAGAAATCTTGAACTTGCTGCTCTATGAAATCCTGTAATGTAATTGAATGGATTGGGGCTCAGGGAATTATGATAACCAAATACATTCTGGGATCAAAGAGCAAGAAAAAGCTAAAGGAGGTCATGCATAGACACATATGCACTCATGCACACACACATACCCAGGGTATAGGAGCGTGTTAGTGGAAGGAAGGGGCGCCTGACTAAATTATGTTTTCCCAGGTGGGCACAATTACCTGTGCTTGCAGCATGTGGGAGATTCTGCAGCAGGAGTGGCTCTGTACATGTGCGTGTGTGTGTGTGTCTGTGTATGTATAAGGATTACCCATGTGTTAGTTTTAGGGGATTCAGGTCTATTGCTATTAGGAAGAAGCAAATCTAAGCCTGACTCCTATACGGTCCTCCTTAGCTCCAATCATAAGTTAGTTATCCCAGGATAGCAGAAAATAAAAGTTGCTTTTCTCATTATTATCACTTAAATTAATACCTCTAGACAACCGCCACAACTAAGCGCCATCCTGGGTTTAACAAGTAGGTATTCATACCTAAAGTTCTCTGAAATCCAGAAGGAGGATGATGGGTCACTGCTTAGGGGGGCAGAACACAAGCTACCACTGTTGTTGAAGTTAAAAAAAAAAGAAAACTCCAGCTGATCTTCCCTGCTTGTTTGTGCAAGTGCATGGACTTGGAGCGCATGGACCAAGTGGCAGAACATTAATGTGTCAGCAGAACCTGCTTAAAAAAAACTAGCAAAGTGGATGTGAGAACACAAGCCATTACAAATGGACATTTTACAATTGAAGTTGCTTCTTGACATTAGACAAAATCTCTCACTTCTTCAGCTTTTTTCCACCGGGATGTCGCACTGAGACATAAAAAAAAATAAAAAAATAAAAAATAAAAAATAAAAAAACAAAGTCACGTCCTTCTAATAAAACTAAACAACATTCCAAGGGTTGTAGTCCAAACCCAAATAGAGGAAGAAAAAGAAATAATTTATCAACCTGCTATTGCCCCAATGGCTTCAACAACAACACGGGAACACATCTCAGCACACATGGATTCCATTATTATCCGCTGGAATTCTGCAAAAAGTAAAGTTGGCAATAAGGAAAATATTCCCCTAATCTGAGGTCTTCCTCATGCTGGGTGTGAAGGAAATTTAGAGGGTCCCCTTTTAATTAGCTCCAGATACGACCACCCTACTGAACACAACCAAATGTGTTTCTTTAGCAGGGTTACTTGGTTGAAAGAGGGGACTATTTTGGTTGTACGTGCATAAATGTCTGATTTTGCAGGAGGTGTTTCTCCAAACCAGACTGGACTAGAGTGTTATAGGAAGCATATGGAAGAGATGAAAAAAAAGAGCAAAACAGGTTTCCCAAGAAGAGGGATTAAGGAGGTTCAGGCTGAAATCAAACTTTGCTAGATGGATGAGAAGCAGTAATGTGAAAATGAAATTGTAAAAAAAAAAAAGAAAAAAAGAACAGCTTCCATGGATCTAAATCTGCAAAATCCATAAATTATTCATCTTTTTTTTTAGTATCAAGCAAAGCAGTGAACAGGTTTGACACAGGAAAAATCATTCATCAACATACACCCAGTCTCATATGTTCAAGAACACTCAAATTCACACACAGCTGTATTTTGACAGATTTATCTGGTGAATGTAGTGGCACAATTCCTGCTATTACTTAAACCAACAGGTCAGACGAGCTACCAAGTCACGAACAGTGAAAGATCCACGGCTCCTAGGAGCAGGGTTATGTGTGAGACAGGCATTTCATCCATTCAAATCTTCAATTGTATGTGTGTCTCATACAAAAGAGAAGGGAACATATAAGACATTTTTAACAGACTCTTTGTCAGGATTTTCACAGAGGTAAGGCAAATGCAATTTCCTAAAGTGAATGTCTAGAACACAATCACATCTAAAAAGTAAGCAATCTGCAGCTGATGCGTCTTTATTTGTGTGCTTGCAAAGTTGATAAGTGTTCATCCTTCAGTTGTCTGCATCTGCTTGTCCGTGCAGGGCTTGAGGATGGCAGCTGCCTATCTGAAGTGGTCATTGAACTGGAGATATGGTACACCCTCGGCAGGACACCAGTCCATCACAGAGACACACAGAAGAACGCATGCACGCACACAGGCACTTATACGTAAGATCTGATTAGGGAGAGCAGTTCGCATAGTATGCATGTTTTTTGACTGAGGAAAGAAGTGAGAGTGCCTTAGGTGAACCACAGAGAACATGTAAACTCCTTGCAGAATGACAAAGGCCGAGATTCAAACCCAGTACCTTCCTGCTGCAAGGCGGTGGTGCAAACAACTGCTCCAACTTGCAGGTCATGTTGAAAAGTATCAAGTTGCAAGTACCTTTTTAGTACAAGTACTGCCATTCTGTTTTTTTCATTCTGTGTTTTCTGATTCATGCATTCACCAAATTATTAGCTATCAGGACCTAACCCTGCTCCTTACCTCCTGTGCTTACCTTAAAGATTTACTACATTCACAAGTCAGTAAATAATAAAAAGAAAAATAACTTTGGAGGTTTTTTCTTTGGGGATTTACCAACTGGAATGCCTTAAGAAAACTGCAATAGTTTTGAACTGCATGGCCTCTTTCTGACCGTACCAACATTAGTACTGAAATGCTTGTCTTAAAGTAAGACATCCTTTGTTGCTTTCTGAAAACTGTGAGAAACATATCATTTCTTGTAAATGTGCTGCCTAATCCTCACTTAATGACACAAATCTTAGAGCCGGTTAGAACTCTGTCAATCACTGCCAGTTTAGCCAGATTTGCTCCCAAAAAGGCCTCGCTTTGACTTCTTGAAATAATTAATATAGTGAAGTCTCTCATTAAAGTTCTTGTGATTTGAATTACTTTGGAGATCTTATACAAGCATAAAACATAAACTGATGAGAGACAGCTAAAGACAATTGGAACTTTCTGAGCTGAAAACAGCAAATTTGTACTCGGCAACCACTGAGTACAGATTTCCATTTGATACTTTTAGCAATTTCCACATGTGACTTTGACAGACACCAAAATGAGATAGTTTAGGCCCTCATGAGCATGTCAGGATTGAGCCAGTTTCAGAAATAACACTCAACTGCTCACCCTTTGCCTCCACCATCAACATCCTTCCCCCTTTCCGTACTTTCTCTCTGGATGCCATTTGTCCACCGTGGTACACTCTGATGCCCTTCCGGAGAGAGCCAAGTATCAGCTTTCTTCCCCAGTGGCCCCAAGCTCCCTTCACCATGCATTTTTAATGGACACACTCATGCAATGGACAAATGATTTTTATTTTTGACAGGGAAGGGTGGGCTCCAGTTACATAGGGATGGGGAGTCAGTGAGCGGCCCACGTACTCAAGCAAACACACGCACGGATACACACACTTGCACTGTTAACACAACTGAAAAAGAAAGTCTGAAAGATTCTGCAAGACACTAAGACAATGCCAACAATTCCTTCAAGCAACATTATTACGTAACGGGGTTTCTTTTTAAGACATTACAAAATATGTTTTGACAAATCCTACAGACACAAACAGTTTTATTTAGGAAAAACTGGTTGATGAGTTGACCACTTATACTACGGATGGGCTGAAGTACAGGATGATGAAAGAGACAAGCAGTCTACTAAAGAGCCCTTCATTAAACTAGGATTAGAGTAGGTCTAAATCCATTAACTCTGGCTTAAAATCACGTCAGTTCCAATCAAATCAGAATTAACATTCGCACTGTAAGACCACATGCATTACGACACCAGCTTACTATTTGACAGTCTGTGTGGGATTCCTTGAATGGATTAATTGTTAACACTGAAAAAGGAAAATAAGGTGGTCCAACTTAAAAATAGAAAAAAAGTGAGTTAATTTGTTACAGGCAATCAAACTAAGTTTATTCATAAATATATTAAGTTTATTAGCTTGTTATGTAAGAAAATAAATAAATAAATTGGCAAACTTCGATTACATATAACAAATAATTTGTTTTTAGTTTGTGTTCCATTCTCTTTTTTCAGTGTGAAGAGAGAAATAACACAATCTTCTTAATGGATAAGCTGTAGTGTGATTAAACTTTTCTACGTTTAAGTTTAATAACAGTTAGTGGACAAAAATACCAACTTGAAATTATCCAAAACGTTTCTGGATTTATTGTGAAAGTTCTATGTATGTTCTCTGTACTCTTATGAAAAACTATATATATATATATATATATATATA
>NW_006799992.1:2052311-2054194 GCF_000485575.1 Poecilia formosa | reverse complement strand
TATTTAAACTGTCACCATGTCGTGACAGCATAATATGAAACAGATAATCTGTGAAAAAAAAAAATCGAGCTCTTTTGCTTCTTTTTTATTCTGCCATTTGCAGAAATACACAGAAACAACCAATCAGAGCCAATAGAAGGGTCTTAGTTTTGTCAATCATACTTGTGTACACAGCCTGATACCCTTTCTCTTGGTCTCTCTCTGTTGTGCTACGCACTCCCCACACTGAAGTTTACCGCAAACGCTAGTTAGCATAGCCATCGAAAACTGCGAATGGGCAGTTTTCCTGTGATGGTAACTTGTTTCTCCACCGTTAACACAGCTGCAATTGTTTATGTATTGCCATGAAAGTAGCACTTTCAATTAACAAAATTTTACAATGACATCATAGTAAAGTGCAATGGTATATATTAGTCTTCAATTTGTATAGGGAACTGGTGAAAGGGGTTTCGGCTCAACACCGGGGCATGCTGTCCCAAACATAAAACTAATACAAGCCACAGCACGCTCAAAACATCCCAACGGTCTCACTGCACAAAGATGCAGGGCCGTTTTTGTTTTTTAGACTTTCTGTTGTTTCAGCCTGCAATGGAAAGCAGTTTTCTTGTAAAATGGGTTTCATTTGAGCTTGGAAATCCAGAGTCAGGGCTTGGGAAGTTTATAACATTTCAAAGGAAGTTCTGTTAGTCTGCAACATATGCATTGTGAATTACGCCGAACATTGGTTGCAAAAGGGTGTTAGACATTTTGCAACCAATGTGTGCAAAATGCACATGTGTGCAGTTTCACACATGTGCAGTGATGGTCCTCTTCCACATGAAATAATTCTTTGTCCATTAGCAAGTTTGCACCTACCTTGTCAGGATAGTCAGCTGGTAGATAATTGATATTTCCCCAATCAGCAGGAGTTCACTCAGAATTGCTTGGTGTAAAAAATGGTCATATTTTCTAATGCTTACAGAGCTAAAGAGAGCAAAACAGGAAATTAAACAATGATATAACAAAACTGGGTGTGAAAATAAATCTTCAAAGGTTTACTTTACTAATGAGATCTGAGTGTTTTTGAAATGATTTAATACACTCATGTGTTCCTGTACAAGAGTAACAGATAATGAAGTTATGTCACCAATGAAAAGTTAAATATATTTCTGCAAATTTTTAACCATGGTCAAGTACTAAACTAAAAAAAAAAAAAAAAACATATTTTTTTTCTGGACAACATTTAAATCTAGTCCGAATATCTCTTGACATGTCGGAAGAAAGTTTAATTGTAAATAGTAAATTCTTTCTGTAACGTGGTCCCACTTGAAAGCTGAATCAAAAATGGGTAAAATAATCTATGTGTTTTCCTTCTTTGCTCGTCAAAAATCAGTGGAAATGATGGGGAGGGAGAAGCAGTCGGGCAGGTTCGCTGAAAGAGCATTCCCAGGTGTGACCACAGCATTCCCTCCATACACTTTAACAGACCACTTTGTGTGTGTGTATAAGTCTGAGGTTTGCAGCCTGCAGCCAAACTGGAGCTAAACTCAACTCCAGCAGCCAGTAACAACAGCTTTACGGGCTCAAGACACGCACACACACACACACACACAAACGCAACTTTGATTAAACACATTTGCACTCGGTGGAGTGACACGAGAGAGGGAAAATTATTTTCGTTTAAAAATGCTTTTGAAATGCAGGGAAGAAGTACTTTGATTGGATCACTGTGTCCGTCATGTAATGCAACATTTTGGGTGCCTCGCTGCAAGTCATATTTAAAAATCATGAGTGAGTCTGATGTAAAGGTTCCAATGCAATCATTACCGTTTATCATTTGTCCTCCACCTCACTCTTTATTTGCTTCAATTTGCAGAGAAGAAAGAGATCTGACTTGATATCTG
>NW_006799992.1:2049542-2052291 GCF_000485575.1 Poecilia formosa | reverse complement strand
TGTGTGTGTGTGTGTGTGTGTGTGTGTAGGTGTGTGGGCGTGAGTCTGCATGCATGTGTAACACTACCCTCTATTCAACACAGCAGTTGGTAGGTAGAGGAGACCAAGTTACCGAAGCTCCCTTGGGATCTCCACCTTGTGGACGGTGCTGTCTGTGGCACCGCATGAAGGTAGAGAATGATAAGGGGTGGAGAAAAGAAAAGCTTTAAAATGATATTGTTGGTATGAAACGTAAAGGATAAAAGAGCAAGTAGAAAAGAAGATTCTGTTAGCAGAAGCTTTATAAAATAGAAGTCTAAACAGAAACAATTGTCGTTCTTATAATTTAAGTTGCAAGTATGAAGGTAAACTCAGGAGAGGAAAAGGTTAAATGCAACTCTTGCAGACAAAAACGGTGTCTGGGCATCAATATCTAACTAAATACTATTGACTGAAATGTCTTCAGCTCAAGTTGGAGACCTAATAGTCAAGCACCCTGACTAGACATTAAATCCCATTTTGCCTGCAGCTCTCTACCGTGGAAAGTGACAAAAAAGAAAACAAGTCTTCAGGCAACAATCGTTTCTAATTGGTTATGATCAAATTACTCTGATGTTCAAATGCAACAGCACATATCTATCATTTTTTTCCCCCTGTAAGACCTTATAAGTCTATCTACAGTTAGTTTTCTCACAATATTTCACTTATAGATGATGTCAATAATGTGCTGACTGGAGGAAAAGTTCAAATGTACAATTTAACTGTCATGTTTCTGTACTGCAGGAGGAAGCTGGAGTACCTGGAGAGAAGCCTCCTGTAAACTCCATGTAGAAAGATCCCAGGCCGGGATTCAAACCCAAGACCTTCTTACTGGAAGGCAGCAGTTCTACCAGCTGTGCCACCATGTAGCCCTGTTGAATTTAGAGAAAGTATATGATTTAATTTTTGGAGCTCTTTCTCCATCCTTTTTCTGTGCAGCCACAATCAGCAGCTAGACCTCCATACAACACATTCCTGTTAGAAAGGTCTTTTATTTGCATTGAGGCCCCAGGCGACATCACGTCATCGATTTGTTGTAGTGCTGTTTCATTTTCCAGGAGAGAATGTGTTCAACAAAATATTTTAGAGTTTAGTTGGGATTTGTTTGTTCAATATTTCCAAGCAGGTTTTTGGTTTTCCACATGAAAAAAAGAAGAAGAAGAAGAAAAAAAAACTTTTGTCCAATAAGATTAATCATTTGGAATACTGGATCTTGATTGACCACTGTCAAAGAAGTTTCATTTATCTTGTCTAGATAATTAAAATAAATATGAAAAGAATAATGTTCAGTATGTTTTTACTTTTGTGGTTTTATACCACTTTTTAAAATTATATTTTTAGCTAAATTCTACAAATCTAAAGACACACTTCATTCCAACAGGACTGAAAGCACACGATCACGCCAAAGCCACTGTGAAATTGATGCTTAGCACAATTTTAAGGCTGTGTAATTACTATGTTTATATTAACAATGGATCAAATGACTTAGTAATGTGGAACTTTTTGTTCATGGGTGATGAATCTCTGAAGACATATTAACCAGCTCTCGTTTCCTTTAGCTATTTTGGAACATTTCAACGTCTTTAAACTGATTTGGTTTTATTGCCTGCCACATTACCGTTGATTCAACATCATTACACCCATCAGCCCCATTTTCCAACAGTTTGGTCACGACTCTTTGTGAAAAAGTTGAGATGCTTGTTGTAATAACACAGTTCCAACGTGAAGTGGTGGTTTGCTCCGTTCCGCGCAGCAAGAAAGCCTCCTGTTAGAATTGATTTCAGCCTTTTTTATTCTGCCTGTGGAAATGTGGGTTCTCTGGTTAGTCCAGTTTCCATCCACAATATAAAAACAGGTGATTATTATAATGACCAGAGGACTGGGGGTGTTAATGGTTGCTTAGCTTGTGTGCCTCTGTGATGATCCTGACCAGAGTGCACCCCGAACCTCCTATGCACGTGCGACACTTTGTTCTTATTTCTCAATCAAAAGTAAAACTTAATTACTTGCAAATAAATATTTTGCATTTCAACACAAAAGTGAGAGGGTTCATGGAAGTGTCTACCACAGGTAAGATATTGACTTCTCGTAGCTTCTTCTCTGAACTCCATGTAAAAAAAAATATATATATAAAAATAGCATACAAAAAGAAAACTACATTTCTACACAATTCTGGAGTAGTAATTTATAATAGGTTGTGAAAAGTTGAGAACCATTTTAACATATGGGACCGGTTAAGCAATTTTGCACAGAAACTAGCAAGACGTTTTCACCTATGATTCGTCATACAGCCGCAGCCTCTTCTGAGCTCATGTCATGCATTGACAAGATAGAAGCAGTAATCACTTTTGAATATACAAGTAATCCTTATTCACATCCATTCTATTATTAAATCTAGCTCTCTGTCTCCCCTCTGATCATTGGTTACATTCAGCCAGTGCTTGTTATTTGAATGAGAGGAGTGGACCACCCCGGGGAGGAATAGGAAGGGGGGGATCACGTTACGCCCAAAAAATGTGGAGGGCCTACAAAAGAGCCAGGAGACCTCGTGGTGAAGCAGAACGGGCAGCAAAGAGATGGGGAGAAATAGGAGAGCACATGAAAGAGTGCATTACAGACGGGGAGGGAGAGATTGATTGGGATGGCGAAATGAGGGGAAGTTGGAAGTGAGAAACTGTATCAGGTAAACATGATGGATGGATGGATGGATGGATGGATGGATGGATGGATG
>NW_006799992.1:2034927-2048949 GCF_000485575.1 Poecilia formosa | reverse complement strand
CTGAGAGATCAAAAAGAATATCCAAGTTTCTGGTTTCTGCTATATGCTAATCAAGCATATCAGTATTCAGTAAACTTCATGCAGACCTTTAAAATCACAGGTTACTGAGCGTTTGCTTCTCCAATGTGACTCAGCTGTACAATTGGGAATGTAAAAATAGAAGAGGGAAGCTTATGCACTAAATACTTTCTGATAATCAGAATTACACAAACTTGAGTACAGGCTTTTATTTCCTCTGCAACAGGAACAGCTGTGATTTAGGACTTTGTGAATCATGGAGACGCACTCTTCCTTTTGCCTTCATTGACATTTAATGATAATTATAACTTGGGTCATGTCAGGGGCAAACACACACACACACACACATATCTCACAGAGCCCACACACACACACACATACACTGCCTGGTTAAAAACGTGAAGACATTAGCTGTAACTTAATGCTGAGCCAGTATTGATCTACTCCCAGGGGCTTTCAAGAGTGAGGGAACACCAGACAGCACTTTATCACAGCACTTGAACATGGAGGGCGACCATTCCAAATTTATATGTGTGTGCGTGTGTGTGTGTGTGTTGCCATTTTGGTCAATAGCTAATATGAGAAGATTTTTCAAGGCCAAAACAAAACCTTTACCTATCAAATGTGCAAACAACAATGATAACCAATCAATCAAATTTTATTTGTATAGAACATTTTTGCAACAAGGCATTTCAAAGTGCTTTACATCACAAAAACACAAAAATACGAAGTCATAGAACACACAGTCAACATCATTGCACTTTTCCGTCATTACATATTTGTTTATTGATTAACGTTTCATTGATTATGCTTCAAAGGTAATGATTTAAAGACAATCAGTGTTTCTGCTGTTTTGCAGTTTTCTGAAAATTTTCTCCGTATTTCTGGTGCACAGTAGCTGAATGCTGCTTCTCCATGTTTGGTTCTGGTTCCGGTGATGCAGAGCAAAGCAGAACCAAAAGACCTGAGGGGTCCAGAAGGTTGATACAACAACAGGGTTAGCTCTGAAATACTTTCAAGATCGATTGTGATTGTATCAACCTTCCACAACTCTGCTCTGCATCTCCAGAACCAGAACCAGAACCAAACATGGAGGAGGAGCATTCAGTTTCTAAATTTAGTGAGTCTGCCTTCATGAATATGCAAAACATATAATGGGAGGAGGATATGCAAATGCAAAATAAAAATAATTAAAATAAAACAAACAAAAAAAGATTTGAAATATCCTCCAGCGATGCTTATCTTGAGCTGCAGGGTTATTGAGTAACCTGCACTCACAGTGCAGAGTGACCATAAAAGAGAAATGAGGTAGAATGTTATAGACCTTCCAGTCTCAAACACTTGGAGTTCATTACCAAAGACAGAATGTATGTGGAAACATGCAAAAGCTTGTCAGCAATTAGGATAAGATTATGATTGCTTTAACACAAATAAAGATTGTTCTTATGTTTCTTAAAAAAAGGAATAAGTATTTTTTCAGGTGACATTCTTATTTAAATGTGAAGAAAAAAGGCATTTTTGAAATTGTTTTGATCTTTTGAGAAAAGTCTCATTTAATTAAAAAAAGTATTTTAAAACTAAATCTGTTAAGGATAAGTTTGGAATAAACTGTGGCCCCAGACAAGATTAGAAAAACTTCATATCTGCACAAATTACATGCGGCCAGATATATGGGATACTGTGGAGATATTGTAGATATTCACACTAGCCAGTGTTGACTTTTTTAAAATTTATTTTACTTGCAGATGATATTATCTAAAGCATAGCAAACTGACACTTCAGACATGATCAGCTTTCTGTCCTGATTTCTGCAACTGCATATCACTGCTGGATAACTGTCATGTTAATAAAGCAAAGTAGATATGGATAAAAATTAAGAACAGTAAATAAAGATGAAATAGAGTTAACTTTATGCTAACTCAAAGGACACATTTTACTTGTCACCAGAAACATTGGAGGATTAGCGATGGGTTTAGGGTAGCAACAAGGTTTGAAGCAACAATTTGTTGCAAGTTTGGAGTTTATCAAGAAGTTCAAGATTTAAAAGTGTGGTCAAACAGCTACACTACAAAAAATCAGTTTCAAAGGCTCATTTTGCTATTTTGAGCTGACTTAAGGTTAGGACGGACCTGGGAAATAAAACAGCTCGGGGCCTCCCTAGATTCACGCTTGTATCAGATGGTAAAATTTTTACTCTTCCCTGAAAGTATGGAAAGACTTTTTCTGTGAAACTGCATTTGATGGCATGAACCGTTTTGTTTTTATCAAGGTCAAAAAATGAAATTATTCCTTGGTTATAATTTAACTGCACTCTGACTTTCTGAGGTAGAGCTTCTACTTTTATTTCAGTGGAATAATCCTGGTTGGTAAGGTTACGTAGAACACTGGTACAAACACAGACGTACATGGCCCATATGTCCTTCCCAGTTTTATCAGCCACACCCACAGCCCAGAAATCACCCACCTCCACCTTTACATCCCAGCTGTGGCTACCAGAGTTAAAACCTTGATAGCCGAGAAGGTTTCGACTACACATCCTCTCAGGGTTGGAGTAATATGGCTGATTCTTATCACTTTCTGTTGAACTGGTTAAGTTCTCAGATACAGTCAGAGAACTATAACAGGTGTTAGGATCCAAAAATACAGGAGCTATAAAGGGAAAAGAAAAAATAATGCTGAGTACATAATCTTTTATTTGTTAAAATACAAAATCTGATGGTCAAACAGACAAAGTCTAGTGAAGAAGAAACAAAACATTTCTTACTGTATGCTACTATTCCAGCCATCTTTTGTAAGACTGAAAACTGAAGGTTTCCAACATGTTTACCCACATTAACCAGACATCCTTCTGGGGTCTCTGGCTCTTGCAGCTTGCACAATGATCTGAAAACAAGAAAACATTTCTAAATCTAAATACCTAAAGTTTACCTGCATTTTCTTTTGTAAGAATGATATCACCTGATTTGTCTTTTCATTTTGGTCTTTAAAATAACAGTACATAACTTTGTATTTTTGTCTGTCTGATGACATCATTTTAAAATACTACATCAGATCCTACATCCAGCTTAAGTAGCCTTATCACCAAATACTTTTGTACTCTTGCTTGAGTGATTTCTTAGAAAACAACTTCTTACTTTTACTTGATAAACATGTTGAGGTGGTTCTACTCGTACTTGGAGTACAATTTTTTGACAAACCTACCCTCCTCTGGTTGATTCCAATATGAAGAGTTCAGAAAACCTACCTTACCAGTGTTGATTTTGCACTCTATCAGAGAAAAAGAAAAAAAAAAACACAAAGCAAATTTTAACATAAATTTTGTTCAAGCTTTTTTTTTTTTTTTTTTTGCTTTAACACATTTCATTGAGTAATTACCAGGATGAATGAGAGGTCTTCTGCTCTCATCTGATCTTCTATGGTTTTGATGTTTTCCTTGAGCTCAGAAATCTCTGCGGTTAGGTTTGTAATCCTGACATTCATTGCGTCACTCTTAAGTTTTGCTTCTCTCCGACAATCATCTATCCGGCCTGCCTCCTCATTTCTCAAGAAGTGATAAAGTTTCTGAAACTCTCCTTTGATGGTTTTCTCTGTCTGCTGAGCCTGTAGCTGAGGAGGAGCACAAATGACAGCAGAATAAGTTTTGATAAGTTCTTTTAATGTGCGCATGTCACATCTACAGCTTACCTTGATGAGTGTCGCCATATTCTCCCAATCAGTTTTTTGCTTCTCAAAAACTCCCTGCTTAGTTTTCAGGCTGCTAACATTTGTCTGGATTTTAACCTGTAGAAAATATTTGTAAACTTAAAGCTGCAAAAATCCTTATTGCGCTTTTGTAGCACAAAAGAAACAATAAAAATGTCAAATCTTTTACTTCGATACCACATGCTACTTACGCGGTACTCCTCTGCTGCTTCATTAATGGGAACACATTTGTGTTTTGTGTGTGTTTTCGAATCCCGACAGATCACACAGATGGGTTGTTGATCGATCTGACAGAAGAGTTTGAACGTCTCACCATGCAATAAACAAATCTCCTTGGATCCAGCTCTCTTGCTCCTCTCCTGCCTCAATGAGTCAGACAGGTTTCTCAGGGCCAGATTTCGAGGCGGATGAGTCATATGAAACATTTCCTTACAGACCGGGCATGTCCTCTGTGAGCTCTGTCTCCACCACTCCTGTAAGCAATGCTGGCAGAAGCTGTGGCCACACAGCAACAGAACAGGATCAGTAAATATGTCACAGCACACAGGACATGTGCACTCGGCATCAGACTGTGGGACGTTTGAAGCCATCTTGCTGATCTCTGCTTTTAGCTTGTTTTCCTCGGTTGGTTTACTTTCACTTCTACGCCTCACTTGTGTTTGACAGGAAAGGTTCTGAAAATTAAAAGTAGACAAGCTTCTTTAAAACATGTCAACTCCCCAGCAACAGTAATAACTTTATTTTTTGGATTCTCTACCTTTTTTGACTTAAAAAAAAAAAAAAGAAAATATGAAGATATGCTGACAGCCTTACCTTTGCCCTACATACACCTGTCGTCCAAGGAGGAAGTGGGAGGAGCACCTTTTTTTTTTATTATTCAAAATGTTCTTTAGTTAAAACAAGATCATCAACAATTACATTATTAAAGTTAAAAAATATAATAAAATACCTGGCTCTGAAAATCAATGTGCATTCAGTGTAAAGCTGGAATGAAGTTATTTTATTTTATTTTCATTTTTGTGTTTTGTTTTGTTTAGTTCGTTACAAAATAATGTGGTGTTCCTTTTTTTTTTGTTTTCACATCTCACATGCAATTGTCTTAAAAATGCATAAATAATTTTAGAACAGGGATATCAAATTAAAATTTAAAGAGATCAAGTCAGTGGCATTTTTTTCAAGCCGTACGGAAGATCATAAAGCCTATTTATTTGGTGCATCACATAAGAAAGGTGAAGCATCAACATCTGTATCCACTGATTTGATCATGAAATCTAATGAATTCAGTCTAATTCAAATTCTTTTGGAAAATATTTATTGTCATCCAAAAAAGATAACAATAAATCTTTTTGGATGACAAAAAAGATTTTTGTCAACGTGGCCATTATGAAACTTTGTCATTCCCTCATTAAATGCATCAAGCATTTTTCATTTATTTGACACCGCCATTTGTCTGCTTTTCTCCCGTTTTATGTCTGATTTGTCTGTATCTCTCCTTTTTTATCACCTCACTCATCCACATCCCATTGTTATCATTTCACTATCATGCATTTCTCATTTTCTTGTTGATATCGCTCCTACTTATTTTTTCATGCAAAACAAGCATAAGGTGTCTGCTTACCCATGGCTCATATAGTCCCTGGGTTAAATTAAAAATAGAAATGTGCACAGACAGTTTAAATAATCCAGCTTTCACAGTAAAAAGCGGCTTTACGTAATGTGAGTTAAACGTTACATAAAGTTTGAAAAATGCAACCAAACAGACCTTTTATCTCATTCCTTTGTCACATCTTCGAGCCAAAACTCTCTCTGAGGCACATTTTTCTCATAAAAGCACACTCACATGCTGCATAAGCTGGTTTCTGAGCAGTGAAATTTACAAGTGATTTGCCCCTTGACTTTTGTAGCAAAAGCTATCAAAGGCTAAATGTTTTAACATGGAAGCATATGGCCAACCACATGTATGTGCAGTCTCCTTTCGTTTTCCTGAAGCACACATTAAGCAGAGAAACTAAGTATTTAACCATATTCTGATCTGCTTCGTTATGACCCACGATAATCTCATTTTTTTTTCCCTCTCGTAATTTCTGTTAAAAATATATCATTAGTGTTTAAGTGCTGGGGTTAGCTGTCAGAGCAATAGGTTATCTCAGTCTGTCACCAAGTGAGCTCGGTTACATAACTTTTCTCTTTTCTTTCCTCTTCCAGGCCGGTGTAATTATTACAACTGGGAATAGCAGAGAAGGACTAGCTGTTTCGTGTGACTGTTCCTATGCTTAAACGCTGAATCTATAACCATAAAACATTCGGTGAACGCAAAGCCAAGATTTCTGAATTTGGCCCCTGTAGCCTCCCCAGAGGGCCGCAGTAAAACCGTCCCGAGCCGCCATTAGGTGGAGACGGCTGGGGGAAATATCGAGCAGGGATCGGGACTGATCGTGAGCAGTGGCGCAGCTGATGGTAAACTAATTCTGATGTCCCGCCCCTCCTCTCCCGTCCCTCACACACAAACACGTAAGCTTGCACACTCGTGAAAAGTCTGCTAAAGCTTAAATGTGGGACATCACTCACTTATTTTTTTTTTTTTTTTTTTTGCTGCTTTCCACTTTTTCTCTCTAAGCTGCTCTCACACTCACTTGATCAAAATCTCAATAAGTGAGACATCTGCTCCATCATATGCCTGCAGGGACAAAAGACTGGGAAGGAGTTCAACAAAAAACCTGTTACATTTCTCTGCAGGCCTTTAGAGAAACACATTAAAAAAATGTTTCAATTTAGGAGACTTTTTCACACAACAAAAATCATGAGTGAGATCTGAAAGGGTTTTCGTACACAAAGCCTTGCTAAACCAAATCGATTATAATAGAGGATAATCATGAAGGTGATAGATTTCAAGCTCAATTTGAACAAAAACCTAAAGAATGCAGCAGGTATTTATTTGCCTTCAGGCACTTTTACATTGAAATCCCTAAAGTAAATTCATTCAGACCAATTATGATCATAATCACCTCATTAGTAATGAGAGTCTGTGTGTACAGTATAAATCCAGCTGTTGTGGGAAGGGCCTTTGAGGTTTGTCGGGAACATAAAACAAGAAACAGCATCAGGAAGATGAAGACTGACAAGCTGACAAAGCAGGCAGAAAGTTATAGAGAAGTATGAAACAAAGTTTGATTCTTAAACAATATCTCCTCCTTTCAACTTTTTCACGATGCACTGTTCATCGTGTGACACAACTGCAAATGCAGTTGCACTACCGAAATGCAGTTGTCCAATAAACCAACAGGTCGGGTAATGACAGAATTAATCAGAGAAGCAGCCAAGCAGAGCTGGAAGAGCTGCAGAGATCAATAGCTCTGGTGGGAAAATCTGTTAATATGATAAATATTACTCATGCACTCCACAAATCTAGTTTTTATGCAAGAGTGGTTGGAAGAGCGTCTGTGTTGAAAGAAGGCCCACAATAAGCCCCGTTTTCACTTTGAAGCCATTAATGTTTTCAGGATGAATAAAAATAAAAAAAAAACGCTTTCTCAAATAGCTGCGTAGCTGAAAGCTCACTCTGAAAATCATCCTCAACACAACCACAAGAGGTGCAACGCAAGTCATTTGTTAGAATGGTCCAGTCAAAGTTCATGCCTCGATCCATCTGAGAATCACTGGCAAGATAAATGCTTCCCATCCACTCCAACTGAGCTCGAGCTAAAGTATTTTTTTTTTTTTTGCAGAGAATGGATAACACTGTTAGATTCAAGAAGTGCAAAGTTAGCAGAGACATTTCCCAAACGACCTGCAGCTTTAATTGTAGCAGAAAGCAGTTCTGCAATGTCCTGACTCGAGGTAAGTACATGTACAAAGTGCTGAAAACAACAATATGCTAGATTCGGGCTTTGCGTGATTTATTTGGGCTGTCCTTATTTCAGGGTGAAATGATCCAGCAGCAGTGATTTTTGGAAGCAATTTTAGTAGGATAACATACTGGAAAAATATACACTGAGGTTTGTGGTCGTAATGAGACACAATATGAAAAACTAAATCAGGTACGAATATTTGTCCCAGGGAGTGTCAAAAGCCAGTATGTACAATATAATGGGAGATGTTTTGTTTTCCAAACTGTTCAACTCATACTCTCCCCCCCACCCCCAAAAAAGAAAAAGATCATACACAGCAAATCCAGGAGGCCCAGATTAACACTGTCAGATTTGATTTCAACACTTTTAAAGTGTCTATATGGGTCCACACCAGAAAGTGTTAATTTAACTCTTTTTGGAGAGTTGGTACTTTAACTCTTATAAAGTGTCAAATATCAAATCTGCTGGAGTTAATCATTTAACACTTACTAACACTAATTCAGTGTTAGATCTCAATATTAACTCTCACAGGGTACTTCTTTAACTTCTTAAGAGTTATTTGTAATTAATATTAAATAGGTACTTTATTGTGTTGAACTTTTAAAAATTCTTTGGAAAATAAACATTTAATAAAGAGGCAATGATTTTCTCAAGTGCACTTATTTCAAAATGTGCACCATAATTACAAATCATTTTACAACGTGGAATAATGTGCATGTTTCACATGTCGCTTTCTTTCACACAAAATAATTAATGAAGGACATTTAAGTGTCACGTTTTTATTTCAAAAGTTACCAGAGTAGCAGCAGCTTTGCAGCAGGTCATTAAAGGAATTTACGATGCGCTAAATTTATCCTTTGTTCTTCTTTGTGGCGGCTTGCTCTGGCAGTTAGAGAGGGCAGAGCCCTGCAGAGAGCTCATTATCACCGCAGCCTGGGATGTTTTACACGTCGCGCCTCCGTCCCATCAGCAAACATTAATTTGTTACCGTTGCTCCGGTTGCATCCTGTATGCTGTGGCACAATGCGGCCCGCAACACTCCTGACTTGTTTCTACGCCTTACGAACCTGAAATAAACCCCCCCCGTCCGCCATAACATTTGGCGAACCAATTTGAGAAGGCAGGCAGGCACAGGAAGAGGCGAGGTATAGATTAGCGGTAGTAATAATCATAAATCACGTCTGAAATGCTGCCATGTCACATGCCACACCGCGCCACTAATGACCAGGCCCATCTTTCACCGGGTATTTTTATCTGTGTGCCCTGACACTCGACTTTTGGAATCGTCCTCTCGTTTTACGTCGTCAGCACCTCGACCAAGCCTGTGCACAAGTTCTTCACATATCTATAAATACCAGCCAGCCGAATGGCATTTTCTCCCACCCGCCTCCCTCTGCTTGGCAGGAGCCCGGAGCTCTGTGACTTGGCACACGGATTTTGCGGCCATTACGCCACTGATCGTCTTGGGGCTTGAGCCGTCCACGCACACTCACACACACCCACCCACACACACACCTCCGGGAACCCACTGGAGAACAAAAAAAAAACAACAAAACACTGATCCATCTGTCAAAAATGTCAAATTCCAGTGAAGTTTCATTCTGATTAAGGAGATTCAATCGGGTTTATTACAAGATAGAACAAACGTTTCAGAGTTTTTTTTTTTTTTAATCAAAGCGGCACTTGCTGAATTAACTTGTTGCTGTGCTGATGTGGTCAAACCATCCGTGTGTATCAGTTCTCGTTGGCTCCTTCACACACTTTCACACACATCTGAGAGAAATGCACAACACCTGTACATGGCTCCTCCGTTCAAAATGTTCTGCCAAGTTTTTTAGGCTTGCTGACATGAGGCACTAGAGACCGCGGGTCACCGACAGCTTCCTGCTATTTTGGGCTTGTTGCAGCTTGAGGTTTCAATTTATTCGGCCAGACTCTGTCAATCACTGAATGGCTGCTTTCAGGCCTGGAGGAGGAGTGATGGGGGTTTCTTCTGTTGCTACTGGGTGGGGGGAGAAGAGCATCAAGCTGAACCTTATTCTTATTGGAGAAGAATCCGCAATAATAATAAATAAATACATAAAAAAAAGAAAAAACTCTGCCAGCAATGGAACCTCTTCACGGTGAAGAAAGACAGGAGCTACAAAAAAATCTTAAAGTTAAATCTAAGAAGTAAGTTTGATTGGTTTGGGCTGACACAACCCAGTAGACCTTTGGGTCACAATTCCAAAATCAACAGCATATCAAAATATCTTTAATAAAAGCTGGAGGTGGCCTCTGGTGTTGATTTTATTCAGATGGGACAGAGTTTTTTCTAAGTGGGACAGTTTTACACAAAACAGTTGCTTGTAACCTAACAACAAAGGGCCTGATTTAATGAAGGTTTGTGTGTATAAAAACAGTTAATAAAAAACTTGATATCATGCACAAACCTGACCTACAAACAGGAGAGCTAAATGTATCATGTCTGCCTTCATGAATATGCAAAATATGCTGATCATCAAGAAGGGCAAAACACTGGGAGGAGGAGGATGCAAATGTAATGGCTTACCTCCTGCAATGAAACTGATTGTACCTGTGCCAGATTGCTACATATGTTTTTGTGGTAAAATTTACAGCAGTGATGTCTGCCGTCACTACGGCGAGGAGGAGGTATATACAAACATGTCACTGCTTAACAAATATTTGGAACATTTAAAGAATAAATATTGTTCTGACTGTTAAATTGCTGATTTCAAACACCTGTGTCCAACCCTTTATTTTTATTACCAGACATATTGGATGTTACAATTATCTTTCAGAGGGCAGCAAAATGGCTAAATCATTTTTCTTCAAAATGCTAAAAAGAATAAATGTTGGTGTCTTAGTTTATTCGTAACCAGACATTGATCTTTTTAAAAAATCATTTTACAAAGTAATTTAAAAGGTATTTTCTTCTATTTCATTGACATTCATATTACTTAAATTCCACATTGTGGTTTAAGTGTATATTAAAAAATATCCATATGTCCAAATATGTCTGAAACATATAGGTTGTCGTAGGATGTCCTGATCTTTTTTTTTTCACTTCACTGTATGAGACTGAGTGTGTGAATATCAGAGGACTCTCCAGATCAACAGGAGCTTTCATTAAGGAACTGTGCAGAGAATATGCTCTCAAATAAATTAAAGTTTGGCAAAAAAAAAAAAAAAAAAAAAAAAAACCTCTGAGGCCAACCACAGAATCCATAAAGTCTAAGAAAGATAGAAACATTGTAGTTTATTTTTTAAAGACCAAATCTTTCATTTTTCTTTACTTGCTATGAAAGAATAGCATATCTTGTTCATATCCAGAACAAGATATGATGAAGTTATGCAGTGGCATTTTTTTTCCCTCCAGTTTCTGTTCAGGAACTCTGTTGAGCCAAGCTTATCTTTTTATAGTCAATATATACTTAATGCAATATAATATTTTAAACAGGAGAGTTTGTATTTGCTAGGACATCTTCTTTTCCATCCTATATTAAATTTATACATACATTTATTATGTGTAAACTTATTTTATAAAGAGAAATATATGTAAAGCATTAATGTGGAGAGAGTGTTATTTTTATTAAGATTATAATTTGAGATAGGACAATAAAAAAGGGATTTTATTTTGGAAAAAAAAATATCTTCTGGCCTTCACAGTCAACTTTTAACACCCTATACCTGCTGGGAAAGTCACAAAACATGTTTCAAGCTAAAAATAGTATGTCAAGATTTTGGGGCAAATTCACATAAGGCTGGACTTCATGTGAATTTAGTGGCTCGAGATTCTGTTTACCTGATCTAAGGACGCATTGTCATCGCTTCAGAAGAAAATGTGTAAATTTGTATTTCATCTGTAAATTAGCACCCAAGAATCCGGAGCAGGAGTGGAGAGACACAGGATCAAGCTGTTTGAGGTCCAGTCTTAAGTTTCTTCAGCAAATGACAATTTGGGGTGCAATGTCATCTGTCGGTGTTGGTTCTGTGGTCCAAAGTTTGTTCTTTTACTCTGAACTTGATAGAACACAGAGTACCAGGGATTTTAGAGCTGTGCATAGCTCTGTAAAATAAATCTACATTATTACATACACTGTGTATTTTAAATTAAATCACAGTAGTAAAGTGACAATTCAAAAAAGGTAATGAATATTAGAAAAAAGTAAATTAATAAACCTGGTTATATTGTTCTATGACGAAAAAAAACAACAACTTGTCTTAATTTGTCTCCATTTAAATCTGTGTTAAATCTACATATTCTGTATTCATTTTACATTGGGGGGGGGGATGCATATTTTAACAACTATACCATTGATATTCTAACTTTTAAATTATTTTCCAAATATTTTATCTCAAAACCTATTCAAAAACTACTACAGAGTCACTGATCTATGGAGAGTTAGAGAAGCTGGTCAGTGGGTGCATTTTGTTTTTCCTCAGATGGGATATTTAAAACTGTGAGCACGTCATTTGGACCAAACTATTAATAAGAAGTCATCTTACTGCCCACCCGCCCCTTAGCTCCCCCCTCCCGCTGACTGAACCCCATTACTCGTTTGGACACTTGCCCCAACACTGTCCGCATGGCAGCTGGGCGCATGCGCAGCTCAGCGGCGGTCCTAAATATCCAATATCCTCTGAACCCGCCTGGTGCTCAAACTTGGACGCCGACTGAAAATAATGTTGTTTCCCCGCGGAAGCGAACTTTCCTGCCACCGAAACAGAAGTCCGGAACTTGAGTCAGGGTTTGTCGGTTTGTTCAGTGTGATCTGAAATACTTCTTCTTCTTTTTTTTTTTTTTTCCTGTTTTAGTGTAGGACTCTTAATGGCCAGCATTGGCTGAGTGTTTTGATCCAGTCAGTGACAGCCTGCAAACAGCAGGGAGAGCTGTGCGGCGAGAGCAACGCATTTGTTATGAGCGCTTCCGAGCTGTGAGGGGATAATCTGGGAACCCATTTCGTGCTGGAACACTTTCAATACAGGTATGTTTGTTTACTGATTTTTAATGTATTCCTTTTTTACTTATTGTTCTCTATTATTATTATTATTATTATTATTATTATTATTATTATTATTATTATTATTATTATTATTATCGACATTTGACATTTTTAAGATTTTCAAACTCAAAATGTAATATTCACGTTTTTTAATTTATATTTTTATTTAGAAATTTGAACTGTTTTCATGCGGGTAAAATAACATTATCTGCTTAGGACAACTAATAACGCTGCATCGTGAGTTTGAGAAATAAACATGCATGTCTCCTTGTTTCTCATCAATCAAAACTTCTTGTAGACGTTGAGTTTTTATTTAGTTTTTTTATGATCTAAATCTATATGTCACAGTTTTTGATGTAAGAGCAACTTACGTGTGAAGTCATTCAAAGTTTTAAGATCTTTTTTTTTTTTATTTGACGTATTTGGGGTAAACTATCCAGAATATAAAGTCGCATTGAGCGTTTATTTGACGACTGACAGGAGTGCTGCTCAGTGCTTCTTCATCTTTTTTTTTTTTTTTTTTTTCCAATCAGAGGTTCTGGAGACACTTCACCCCTCTCCTCCCGCAGATCTCGGTCCGCATCCCCGTGGCCCTTTTTGCCCCCTTCCTCCTCTCTATCTCTCTTTCATCCCACGTGGAGTTTGTGTTTATATTTGATATGTAGGAAATGGGAATCTTATACCACCACAGTCCCGGCTCTCGGGGCTTGAATGGCCCCTGGCTATTAGCCTGCCCCTAACAACATGACGAGTTAGGTACACGCCGACGCAAAATCTGATAGGGGCCCTATTGCGCCGTAATCAGTGTGTGCAGGTTAGATTTCACATACAGGACTTACACTCAGACGGGTTAAAACCCCAAAACAGCACTGATGGCATTTGGTGCCTATAGAATAATAATAAAAAAAATAATAGGCACATCGGTAATAATACATGTCTTTATTTCTTTTTATTACGATTACTGTTAGAGGAAAAACTTTGCATTTCAGTTTTTAGGTTTGCGGTTGACGCGAGTTGAAATGAAATGTCATTAAAAACGTAAATAATTAGCAGTAAATTCTTAAAATAATTATAATTGTAAAACAAATAAATCAACGTAAGCAAATATTTTTTTTGTTTGTTTGTTTTTCTTACTACATTTAAAGATGAAGATTTGATCCTTCAGATTGGAGCGCATCCTCTATGTTTGTTCATGTCTCCTAATTTACTAATTGAAAGCAGGTTGTTTTAATTTCAATACATAAAACATGGATGCGATTTGAGTTCAGAAGCTTTTACCTATACGACTAAATTTATTAGGTCACACGCCATATTATTATAAAACACAGAGGATCTAGGATGTGGCTTCCTTCTTTTCGTCCTTAATCGGCCAACATCTAATCAAGAGACCTACTTTAGCTCTAGCTCTAATATATATATATATATATATATATATATATATATATATA
>NW_006799992.1:2026109-2034917 GCF_000485575.1 Poecilia formosa | reverse complement strand
TAGATAGATAGATAGATAGATAGATAGATAGATAGATAGATAGATAGATAGATAGATAGATAGATAGATAGATAGATAGATAGATAGATATAATAAATACATCTCTTTATATCATTATCTCACATCTAAATAAATAAGTAAAATTGCTGCTGCAGAATCCATCATATCCGAGGGAGAAAATGTCTCCAATGAAGTGGGCAGTGAAATGCTTAGAAAACGTGTTCATCGTTATTGATAGGCGCAAGTCGAAATGAATATGTAGCGGTCCGGTCAGCCTGCAGCTGCCTTCATGTGGTTTGTTCAACATCTTCCTCTCTTCGGCTCTCAGAGCGTGAAATTACCGCAGCCTGGCCGCGTGCTGCACTTTCTAACCCCTCACCCCTCCTCAGTCTCATGTGTGGCTCTTATATGTCGCTGTCAGTCGCCATAGTAAGGAATATAATTCTCTCTGCTGGTAGGCTGAAGGAAATAGCGAGTTTATTGATCCCCCTGCTTAGTGTCAGGTAACTGCTGGGCAGCAGAGCCGGTCCGAAATTATGTAGGGCCCCATGCGGAATTTGATTTAAGGCCCCCGTTCCAGTTAATCCAGCTAATGTTTTTATTTTTTTAAATTAAATTTTATATTTTCTTACTTATTTACATAACAGACCTAAATTTCATAGTTGGCTCCTAGAGTACCCCAGGCATAAGTAAACATTGGAACTAAATAAAACTATAGTTTGAATCTCATTTAACGACTTTGCTTGTGTTCGAGCTCAGAAATCATTTCATGGACAAAATTTTTATTAAATCATTGAGTAATATTTAATATTTTTCACATACGTGACATTGCTACTTCATGTTCTTGGAGTAGTTTAAATAAATTATCAGATATTCTAACATTTTACTTTTATGCACTTTTTTCTTCACAAATTCTTAAAACGGCTAACAACATATTGACCTGACCACAAATTTCTAGTATTTACTCTCATATCTTATGGAACGTTTTAGAGATCAAAGATGTCAATTCATTTTTTCCCTGTGTAATATATGCATAGTTTTAAATCAATTATAAAGCAAAACAGATTATTGTACTGCAAATTTAATTTATAAATGATTCACTAGGTCACTGTACAAGTTTTGTTCCAAATATATTGAAATAAAAGGACGTAAAAGGGAGAGTCAGAAGTTGACGGAGTTATCTGATTGTAAGTCAACAATTTAATCAACTTACTCACATAATGCCTTTTTCTTGACCCTGAAGTTATTCAGGGTAAATATAAATATAATATAAATAGCAGTAGAGATAAGGCTGTTTCTCTGATTTACTCAGATGGTCTAACAGTCATGTCCAGAGTATACAAATTCAGTCTGAACTCAGTAGAGTCAGGAAAGTTTTACTGCTTATTCTTACAAGATGACAATCACGTAGTGATTGATTCCCAAAATCGGTGTGCACAAAATGTGATAACTTAAAAAACTATATTTCTGTCTGTAATTCATAAATCTGTGAGACAAAGCTTAAGGTAGACTTATTCTTTATAAACCCGAGTACAAATGAGAAATGTTTACGTCTGAATGAAGTGTGAGAAATAGAGGGATCTTCATGATCTGTGGGCTTCGCACAGACGCTTAGTTTGCTTAGGTCTTGGGCCGGCCCTGTTACACACATGAGTTTGAAAACATTTCATTGTTGTGCTAAATGAATCTGAGGGGATATTTAAAAGTCAGACATCTATTTTGCAGGAGTCATTTGTTGTATCAAATATTTCATCATTTCAAAATGGAAAAATAAACAAAACAAAACAAAAACAAACAAACAAACAGGAAAAAACAACTAATGAAACCACAAACAGGACACAATTTATAAGTGTATTTTCCAACTCACTGGGCATGTTTTAAAACAAGAAGGATGTTGGAAGGAGTGAAAATCCAGAAAGAAAAGAGAGCTGATTGTGTCCTCCAGAAAGGTGAGATAGAGTGAGAAAGAGAAAGAATGGAAGAGAGAGAGAGAGAGAAAGAGACAGGAGGGAGGAGGCGCGATGGAGGGTGGTAGAGGCTCCGGCACAAATCAATTCACCTGAGAGACGCATTATTGTCTTCGGTTTCTGGCCTGGAGGAGCTGAGCGCTATGAAAAATTAAAAGGATGCCAGTTAGTTTAAAGGATCGAGCTAGTGGATAGACACACAAACCGCCTGCGCAACCCTAATTTAATGCTACTCACTGTCAATAGCTCATATTTTAAACCAGGCTTTTATTAAGTTAACATTTCAGCTGTTGCTGTTTTGAAGTCTACATGCTATCCTTATCTGCCTCTTTGTAATAGTACATATGTACATTTACACAGATATTAGTTTTTCCAAATATCTATAAACAGAAAAACAATTTTTCAGACATCGATGTATTTCTTTGGCATTTTGATTTTATAGACTAAAACGAAGTTAAGCGTAACTGTAAAATAAAAGTAAAAGTAAAATGGATTCCAATGGCTTATAAGATTGAAGCATGTGATCATCAGCTGCCTTTCCCAAAAATTTATGACAGAAAGATTGGCACCTTCCTAGGGTGTGAATAAGTTTGTTTTTTTTTTTTTACAAAGCACCTTAATTGATTTCTTCTAATTCATTAAAAATGTGTTGTTGTTTTCTTTCGTGAGGAACCTAACCTGCAAACGGTTTACAGGCACTCCCTACTGCGTTGCTGGGAACTACAGGTCTAATAACAGGGAAGGACTCTCTTTGTTTGCATGTGAGCGTTCGTCTTTGCAGCCAGAGCGCTTTTGTTCAGTCGTCCAACTTTCCCGACACCCTTTGCACAGTAAACAAGAGACAAACCATTCTGTTCTCGTCCTTCCTGGGATGTTGGCATTGTTGTCCATTGTTTTCAGCTGCCCTTTTGTTGCAGCATCACTTTCTGCGCCTCAGCAGCAACAGAGCGACGAGGAATAGAACGCGACGGTCGCAGCATCGCCTCTCACCTTAAGTTGCAGACAATTCCCTGGCGTCCAAACTCTCCTCCTCCCTCGCTCCCTCCCTTCATCAACCTGTCTCCTGTCTAGAATTAACGGGGTCACTCACTGTCTTCGTGTGCCACGGCCAGCCACTGTGTCTGTGGTCCAGGGCCAGCCATGCAGCCATATCATTTACGCTTCTCCGTTTTCATTGTTGATATTTACTTCTGCAATTATCGCTCCACTTCACCCTTGCCAAAGATGATATGCTGAAGTTAACACGGGCGCTTCCCTCCTTCGGTCTCCTGTTGCTCAAACATGCAAACCCAAACACACACAAACGTAAGATCCAACTGACAGAACCACATAGACATAAAAGATTTATGTATATATACATATATGTATGTATAAGGAAGAGGCAACCATTGTCCCCAGAAGGACAGCATGCATCTTTTCCTATTAATTTGGGAATTAATACATTAATTAAAAACAATAAAAAAAAAAACTTTATTGCTTTATATTTCTGAAACCATTTAAATTTGTCTTGTGTCTGTTGCTTGTCAAGTGAGTGGCAGATCGTAGCCAGAGAAGCCATGGAGGCCACGCAAGACCTCAGCGAACAGATGGTGAGTCAGAGGCTACTGTATGCATGCAGGTCTGTGGGTGAGAGAGTACACCTTGTGTTGGCCACACAGCTGTGGGGTATGGTGCATTAGATGGATAGTGTGTGTGTGTGCGTGTGCGTGTGTGTGCGTGCGTGCGTGTGCATGCGTGTGTGTGTGGGTCCACTTGTGTGTCTCTCTGTGTGTGTGCGCTAACTTGCGAACAGATGTGATGCAAGTCCAGTAGCCATATGGTGGATGTCACAATTTTCTTGAGCTGGAGTGAAGCTCGCTACACACATTGACTCAAAACTTTCTGTGCAAAGTAAGTCTTTTATGTATGATTGAATTTCTACAATGCAGTTAATAAACTCGCTTTAGCATTAATTGAAAACAATGACTGGAACACTGAAAAATGCTGAGGATACATAATTAGCCTAAACAAGGATTTGGTTTATTTTTAGTCACACCATTGTGAGTTAGTTGAGCAAAAAACATTCAGAAACAACAACAAAAAAACAAAACAAAGGTGTTCTATTCTTTAACCAGTTTCAAAATAGTTTTAAAATCTAACCTTTATCAAAAATGTCTATGACAAAAGTTTTATCATGAGTTTAAAGAAAGAGAAATTAAAGCCAAGAATAACTTAATTTGATGAGAAAGTTTAGTGGAAGAAAAAAAGGAGGACATATTTATCATATCAGAACCACCTTTGACCACCACAGTTGAACAGGAACTTACAGCGCCTGGCGTATTTACTCATAAAAACCTTTATTTCTGCTCCTCTTGGTGCCGAGGCTTAAGGAGGCTCTTCACTTTGTATTTGCAACTGTGTGACGCCCTAGGAGATGTTTTATTGTGATGTTTAGTTCGTCCAAATCCTGAAAGAAAAACGAAATGAAAATATTTGCAGGATATTTGCACAAAATTTATGCTAAATTCGAAAAATAGCTTATCAGGTTTCTTGTTGATCTGGTTGGCCTTTAAGTTTTGCTCAGCGTTCAGCAGTTGGACCTTTGAGGGAAACAGCCGCCACAAGGTTCTCATCGACCAATCAGATGCAGATTTGGAACACAGGCCATGCATCACCCAGGACAAGCAATAATATAAAAGTGAATTGCACACTTACATCTGCACATAAACATCCTGCATGAGTTCAGGTGATAGATAAGGTTTTCCTCAAGCTGCTTTCATATCCAAAGTTTCAAATGTGTAATCATTGTGTTTACAGATCTATTTTCAGAATTAACCAAGTTGACTAATCATGACATAATTGCAATCTTTTTAAATCCTTTTTCTGAAGTGCTAACTTAGCAAAATAGCATTTTTCACATAAGAGAGGGTGTCCTCAATTGCCAGTGTCCCGTAGGCTTTAGATCTTGTCCTTGTGCCAATGCAGTGGATTCATATTGCTTAATTACTTCCTCAGCATGTCATCAAGTTCCTCAGGGCCTAGTAATGACCAATTCATTTGACGCAGGTCTTACCCTAAGCCTTGTAGGATAATGACCCTTGAGGAGTAACTTTGGACACCCATGAGAACTTACTGACAGGCTGTCGAAATTAGTTTCTGAGCACTTCCCCGGTAACATAGCGCAGATAAAAACATTCATACTTATAGATTCCTGATTCTGTGAGGATATTCTGAAAGTAGTTGGTGAAAAGCAGCAAAAGTATATGAAAAACAAAGTTTTTTTTTTTATTTTTTGTTTTTTTTTTGCCTGATTTTGTCCTAAATGACAGCAAAAACGCTCCTGAGAAATAAAAGACGTAAGAGAGATGTTCAGAAAACACAAGGAGACACCTAGATGCACTCGGACTGACGCTTAGAGTCGACGCAGCGTCCCAGTTCTGCTTGTTTAAAGATCAGGCCGTATTGTTGGGAAAATGATTTTGGCGACGTGCGAAGGCCACTCACATTTCAAAGTCGTTAGTCAGCCACCAGAACAGGTGTAATTTCATCTTCTTCTCCTCCTCCTCCATCAAGCCTCGCTCTCTCTCTCGCTCTCTCTTTCTCTCTCTCTCTCTCTCTCGCTCTTTTTCTCTGTCTCTCTACGACCTGCCAGCCTCGACTGTAATAATGCTGCGAAGTGGGACAGAGCACATGAAGTATGTTGTTTTTCCCCCCTTTTTTTGTGTGTGTGTATGTATATGCATGTGTGTGTGTGTCTGTGTGTCTCATCAGACTTACTTTGGGTTGGGTTACAGGCAAACCCCAGTGGAGCACATGTCCGTCACACATACAGTACATGCATACGACGAAAGCAAGCAAGAAAGAAAGAAAAAAAGAAAAGACAGAAGAAGACAGTCTATCTTGACTCACTGGTATTCAGATATAAAATATTGATGTCTATATCCCCCCCATTTACTTCACCTGCTTTAAATAGGACTGTGATATCATTTATAATGTGAATTTGAGCTGCAGCTCAAAGACATTGATTAATTGTTCAAGTTGGAAATTGGATCGCAGAGCAAGGGCAGCGATTTTAATCATCCACAGCCACAGAGGCTTATAGAAATTTCATTTCTTGCCAATTTTAAGACTGTCTGCATGCTGCAGAGAAAGATTTCAGTTTTGGTCTCATTCATGTAGGAACATAAAGAAGGGGATCCATTTACTTGAAGTTTTAAACTGCCAAATAAAATGTTGTGATTTCAGAAATTGTAATATAATTTCTTTCTTTCTTTTTTTCTTTTTCTGAGTCCGAGCATCTACAAGCTTATGATATTTTTGAATTCCAAAATATTATAAGCAGGTATTTGTGAATCAGCAATTTCACTTTTCAAAATGGGAAAAACAAATTCATATTTAACTGGCAGATGTGTGTTGATCTTCATATGTCTGAAAGGAAATTGAACTGATCCTGTCAGACTTAAAGCCTGGAAATCTGAGTCAGGAAAAAAATATAAAAATACAATTACACAAATGACTTTCTTTATTTTTGTGCTTCTCCAATAAAGTATTTATTTATTTATTGAGTTTTTACATTGTAAAAAGCCAGCACAAAATCCACCTGCAAAGCAAATCTATTGTTTTTTAAGTCATTGCTGATTTGAGTGGGTTATGCGTGTGTGATATAAAATAAAGATGAACAATTCTGGTGGCCCAAAGTGCAGTTATACACTTTCAGCTCAGGGAATACGTTACATTTCTGGAAGTCCTGCACTAGTTTTTGTCTTATCATTGAGGTACCTGGAACTCCTTGATTTTCAATGTAAAAACTTTCTAACTTTATATCCTCCTTATATTTCTGACTTATCATAATAATAATAATAATAATAATAATAGCTGATAAATAAGACAATGAAATAAAAACACTCCTGTCATTTTTTATCTGCTTGAAAATTCAAATTGAACGTGGCTTGTTCTTTCCCCGCTCTGCTTCATTGAAATAGGCGTGTCTACGTTTACTAAGAAAACACTAAGGACCTCACAGACACAGTTTCGGGGAGTTGTCCGCTGACACCCGATAGTCCCCCTCCTCCTTTTCTAGCCTTTAAAGTACCCCGTCCATCGCTTCCCCCGCCACGCCCTTTTCCCACCACGACCACAGCACGTCATCTGGGTTATGGTCAGGCGTCCTCTCTGGCCGCCTGCCCGCCCCGGGTCTGCCTGCCGTCTGGGGTCCTCAGGGAAGAACTGCAAGAGGCGTTTAGCCCTTTAATGCTACTTTTAGCTTGTTTAAGTGTCTCTCTCCACCTGTTGCCACATGTTTGCTCTGCTTTGGAGAAAACATGTTATTAAGGAAGGATGCTCTAAGAGAAGATAGCTAAATACTTATTAGTTTAATTAAATTCAATTAAAAAAAAACTACAAGTCAATTCTTTCATGTCGATAAGAAAAAACAAATGTTTTACACAAACCTTTTCCAGTTTTTCAGAATTTATTTTTCATTCAAAGTGGCAGAGGGGAGGACATTTGCTGACTCCTGCAAACCTTTCAGGGTTGAAATCTATGACAAGCTCTGGAAAAAGTGAGTGTGAGAGATGGAGGTGGAAGAAATGCTGAAGAAAAGATGAAATAGGCTCTTGTAGGTGCTTTTTCTTCCTCTGGTGCTCTGGGAGAGGCATTATGGCAGCTGTCCTATTCTGTGTATTAGTATGTGAGACAGACAGACTAAGTAAGAGGAGGAACGGGGGTCAGGTTGCACCCCTCTTTCACCTCTACAACCCCATACAGACGCACTGACACAAATGTACATGCAGCAGCAGCAGTTCAGCATGAACATGGCCAAACCCGATAGCTAAGATCGCCCTGGCATGTCATCTTAAAATCTGCCCGGCAACAAGGCATGCAGACAGATCCCAGAAGTGCGGAGTGTAACAGCTACTTCATGGCATCCTGCTAGTAGGTTGGCATCCAGGCTGTGGCACCGTAGTCCACTTCAGTTTCAGTTCAGTGTCAGTGATTCCTTTAAGATTAATGTTCAGCTGACAGCTGAATGCTGCTGTGAGAGTCTACTCCTGAAACTGAGCAAGAAGCGTTCATTTTATGTGTTTGGCAAAGACACATAAATTTGTAAGCAGGCTTTTTTTTCTTTTCTTTTTTTTTTTGCTAAAAGCCAATATAACAAATGTCATAAAAAAAAAACAACATTTAAATAGTTATTTTGTTTTGAAAATATAGCACGAACAAAGCAGGAAGTTATTGGAACTCGTTTTTATTTTGTTACCAATGCTAGAGAAAAAAGCAATTTAATTAATCTAGTACAGTTAAGAGCTGAGCTTGAGGTCAAGGGTAGATTATTTTCACTAAGCAAAGAAATGACAAGCTGCAACAATGCAGTTATTACACTTAGTTTGTCAAAGGGAACAATTAAATCACTTAACACTGAAGGTGAGCTGATTTGCATCTAGCTTCCCAACATGAAAACAAGCAGTTGTGTTTATAGCAAGACTGAATTAAAACCTGTAAGATCCAACATATTAAAATTTTCAAAAGCTTCAATTGTCAATGATTCCTTATGAAAGATGGAGTCTCCAACAGTTTCTTTTGATGCTATATAACTTGATCTCTTCAAATTAAATGATTACCGTTGTCCTTTTTGAAAATGGAAAAACAAAGCTCCTGATTTAGCACGAATCTGAAATTTGATGCAGTGTCCTCAGGCAAGTGAACTTTTTAGGAATGCTTCACAGCCTGGTACTGTAGCCTGGCACCACAGTGTATATGCTTATATATACACTGCTCAAAAAAATAAAGGGAACACTCAAATAACACATCCTAGATCTGAATGAATGAAATATTCTCATTGAATACTTTGTTCTGTACAAAG
>NW_006799992.1:2022796-2025958 GCF_000485575.1 Poecilia formosa | reverse complement strand
TATATTATATGTATAATGTCAAAAAAACTCTGCCTTTGCTGAATGTCAGAAACTCGCTGATTGACGCAATCAATCCTACGTTAGAGCAAATACCTTCTTTTGTAGGAAAGAAGGGGAGCTTAGTCTAAACTAAAGCATCTGTCTTTCACCTAAACCTGTTCAGTTCACATAATTGATCATATGAGAGCTGAGTTTGCATTCTGGCAAGCCAGGGAAAGACAGCTAGGTGTGAGGTCAGCAGGTCACAGACAGACCTGTGAGCCAGTCACGCTGTCACAGAGCAAAACCCCCAAAACAGACTGGAGAATCCATCTAGAAACCCGGAGCAGAGGCAGCGTGGGTTTCTAAAGGAACACACCAGACAGGAAACCGCATGATAAGTGTGTTTGAGCGTCTGCTGTGTGAGAGAGCGCGCGTGTGTGTAGGTGTTTCTTTCTCTGTTTTGCACATACACTTTCTTTGGTGTGGGATGGCTGAGGTCATTTGAGTGAAGAGAGCACTGCGCTGTGGCCAGACGTGTTTAATAGAGCCTCAGTCAGGACGATGTATTTCTTGCCAGGATCCCTCTCTTTATTGATTACACAAAGAGTTTTAAGAAAAACGCATTATCGCCAGATGTTTTTTTTTATTTTTTATTTTTTTTCCTGTGTCGAATCAGCGATTTAACATCTTAAACTCTGTCCTAAACTGACTCTTTAGAGTTTTAACTCTTTCTGTGGAAGTAAAAAGAAAAAGTCACCCGTGTAAAAGCACATTAAACAACATTGTCTCGATAAAAACCTTTGGGGGAAAATAGTTCACGATCTCCCGCTAAACGCTCATCTGCTTTTACTGTAAAACAAAACAAAACAAAAAAGCGCATTTCCTCGTTTTGCTGGAAAGGAAATGAAATTCCAACAGTTGTGCTTTGCTTATGGAGGAACCTGCATGCCCTGCCTGCCGCGAGAACTTCCTCTCCTGCTCTACTGGGAGATTAAATTTCTCTCAGAGCAGTCCAGCACCAGAGAGGTAGCAGAGAGGGCGTCGGTGCCAGATGGGACGTGACCCGGGTCTCTGTTTTAGTTTAAATCTTTTGCTGGAAGCAATGTTTATTTCCCTTGTTTCCCCACATGCTTTCTTCCTTCTGTGAACAGAATATCTATTGTTTCTTGTTTTGCTGCTTTTCATCGTCGCCATTGTGGTCGGGTCACATCGGTAATTCATTTTTTTGTCAGATCATTTTAAAAAAAGTCTGAATTAATAGGAAATTTTCCTCTTTTGATCCTGCTCCTTTAAACAAAACATGGTAGCCAATGTAAATTCACATAAAATTATTTCGGCGAAGATTTTATTGTCATTGTTAGATGATATTGATGGAGCCGAATACGAGTTGTGAAGGCGCGCAGTTAAAGCTGTCTTTCCTTTTGGTTTGATAAGTGATAAGGAAAAGGATTCAATAGGCTGTAAAGTTGACAAAGAAATGGTCGTTAATGCTTTTAAGCCATAATGCAGTTTTAGTTTTGCTTTTTGGCTTTTTAAATGGAAGAGGTATCATGTTCAGGTCAGTACACAAGGTACTTCCCTTTTATCAGAGTTCAATCTTTAACAAAAGCACAAGGAGCTCTCTGGCTTGAGGGCAGGTGGCAGCTTGAAACTGTAGACACATTTTATCAAGAACGTTTTCTGATTTGGACTTCTTCACTGGATGGTTAAAGTTAATATCCAAAGGTTTTGATTTGGATATTAACACACATCTGAATAAAGCGGAATTTTGTATGGAAACGTAATATATTTAATCCTTTCCTGACATCACATTCTATAAAACTGGCATTGTTACAATGTGGTTGACAGCTCTTCAAAACAAAAGCACTTTCTGCTCCATTTCCTGAGAAGTACAACAATAAAATGAGTTAACCTACTTTCCTCTACATTACAAATGTACATTTTTTTCTTTAAATATGATTCTCTGCTATAGTTAGGCCCAGATGTATTCACGCCATGGGCAGATTCAGATTGAGGATTTAACATCTCTTAAATCTGATTAAAACGAGTATCAGTTTTGAAATGAAAAAAGTTTTTATTTTCATTTCAGTTGAATTGGCACCTCTTTTTTTATCGCAATAATCAATTAAACCTTTTGAATAATTGCTGACCATCTCTCTGAATGTTTCCAAAGATATTTTGACAATTTATCACTGTTGATAAGCACCGAGTATTTGAAGTTGGAGGGCCTCCTTCCCATCACCCAAATCGTTAGCTTCCTCCACAGATTCTCTATTAGATTCAAGTCAGGACTTTGACTAGGTCATTGTAAAACATTAACATTGCCTCCAGTCAGAAGAGACATGTTGGAAAAATGAAGAGTATTTTAAACTTAAACATGCTGTGACAATGACACAGCGACTCTTATTTCTTATATCCTACAGTGGTTTTATTGTTTGTTTATTTTTTTTTACTGTTTGTCCAGTGAAAAAAAAAACAAAAAAAACAGTAAAAATCAAACATGATTATGTCATGGATCATGTTTGGACAAGATCCATCACAGAAGTTTTCTTTTCGCTAAGATGTGTCCCTGCTTCCTTTTGTCTGTCTGTCCCACCCTTTCTTTACCCACCAGTCTCCCTGCCACTTTGTCTCTCGCTGGGTCTCTCCGGCTGGAGTGATGATTCAGGCCCCATTGTGAGTTTGGCAATCCAATACAGCGCCAGCCCAAGAGCGAGGGCGGGGAGGTGGCGTTATGGGAGCAGGGGAGGGAATGAGAAACAAGAGGGATTATGGGTGTTCCGATGGCCATATCCATGATGTCTGGAGCCCCGGGTGCTTTGGCACTCTACTTGCCCTCTGGTTTACCTGTTGCTCTCATTCTGTGTTTTTAGCTCTACATCTCTCTCTCTCTCTCTCTTGGTCCAAACACTCATGAGCGCTTCACTGTCCCATTTCGGAGCCCTCTTTTCCCCTCAGTCCGCCTTTCCTGTGCACAAACATATCAGATTGTGGGTGATTTCATTAGGAAGACGATATGAAGTCTTTCAAAGTGCGGTATGCCAGAACAGCTTGCGACTTCTGAGACATTTAACTCCGCTTCCCTCTCTGTGGCACAGAGGGCAGCAGTAACTTCTAATAAAGGGCTGCATATTAAATCTAAGGCCAGATGGTGTGTGTGTGTGTGTGTGTGTGTGTGTG
>NW_006799992.1:1973697-2022786 GCF_000485575.1 Poecilia formosa | reverse complement strand
GTGTGTGTGTGTGTGTGTGTGTGTGTGTGTGTGAGGCCATACCATTCTTTCTGCTGAATGTTTCCCCTTGGATCTTTTCTGAAGGATATCTACCTTATGTCGTACCTCTCACACACACCCACTGTGACGTCACAAGCAGCATTATTTAACAGGCATCTGGGAGCCCATTCATCATTTAATTAAAAGCGTCTGAAAGGAATCTGAGGCCTAATGAGATTAGTTTTAATAATTGATGCTGCTGCTGCAGACGGGCCTTTACACACACACAGGCCCACAAACACACACACTTCGATCTATGGCTATTAAAGTGACAGCCCCGTGAATTTGCACATTTTTGTTTTCTTACCTGTTCATGATACACATTATAATCATTTACGTTATACTGGTAAGATTAGAAGGTGTGAAAAGAGCTAGCAGAATTTTTTATTTTTTATCTTTTGACAGCAATGGTGTTTTGTTTTGTCAGTTTCTTTAAGGCAGACTTTTGTATTATTATTATTATTATTATTATTATTATTATTATTATATTTTTTTATTGTTCATTTGCTTAGTCCATAACTGTGCATGCAGCACACCCCACAAGTTGCTTTGCTTTGATTGGTTCAGAGCAGAAAGTCTTGACTTAAGGCAGACAAGCGGTTTTAGTTTTCACTCTTTGTTGCTGATAAGAAATGCACACAGTGTTACGGATGTGCATTCATGTTTAGAGAGTTTCCCTCCCAGTTAGATACATTTTGTTGTGATTAATTTTTCTCCATTGAAGATTGTCTTAGCAGATTGCTGTTTGTTTTTTTGTTTTTTTTTTTTTTTAGTACAGGGTTGGATATCTGTCAGATTCAGTGAAATAATGGGCCTTGTTCTTTTCAGAAAAGAGCTCTGTAATAGATTTTATGTATTTTTTTCTACAGAGTATGGTTCATTGAGTGAAATATGAGTCTTTGTTGGAGGAAATAGGAAAACGAAAGGTAGATTATAGATATATTTACTCCATTGAACCATGAGCCTTTTTCCCTGGACACCATTTACCCTGAACCCTTAAACTCATTAGGTCAGGAGTATACTAACCTGTTGAGGGTTCAGGATAAATAACTGAACACCAAGTTAAAGATCAATTCAATCACCAATGTTGAGGAGAAACTGCTAGTCTGACAATGAAACAGAAAGTCGGCTAACTTCAGACTTTTTTCACCTTGATTTCAATCTAACATTTGAAGAAACTTCCAAATTAGGAACAAATGTAACCATGAATGTTTTTTGTTTTTTTTAAATTGGACCAATCCCAGCAGTGGCTCACTGTATTCACTCTATTGCATAAGGTTTTTCCTAACAATGTGCAAAAAGAGGCACCTTTAGCACATTATTAATTAATTTCAAACATTTAGTTGAAATTACAGCTCTCCGTGACACATAAACGGTGTTACTGATCCACATTCCTGATAAGTTTATGGTTGATTGTTAAAATACATTGACATAAATGGCTTAAACCCTGTAAAGCGTTATTTTAAGCTTATTTGCTCCAGTTTAATGGAGCGATTAAGCATCCTGCCTGGAATCAGAAATGGGTAGCAGCATGGCACCACTAATACTCCACCCTGAGGTTTAGGGTAATACCAAATTATTACCTTGCTACCAGAGCCATTTACTGGGATAAATATTTATCCAGGTGAAGGTTTCTCATCCTGGAAGATGCAGTGGAAACAGGGGACCCCAGAAAACTATGCCAGTTCCTGGAAAAGGCTCTTGTAGTGGAAACATGCCTCACGTCTATGTCAGCGTCCGACATAAATATTGTACTTACATGCATTTTATATTGAGCTGATTAAAGTAATGGCCAATATGAGTGCATATGTGTCTGCATGGTCAGCCTTGGGCCGGGTTAGGTTTCTCCCAGTTGTTTTTTTAATTACCCTCATCAGATTAACTGCGCTGGGGCAGTCGAGGCCAAACGCACAATTAACAGTGCAGAACCAGTGCTCTCCCCCCAACACACACACACACACACACGCACACCCCCACACACACACACACAAATCCATCAGTGGCTTTTCATTTGTCTCCATCAAGTAAAGCTGCATTAAATCGTCTCTGTGATCCCCTCACTCCCTGAGACAATGAGGAGCCAGATTGAGCAGCAGGTATGAGGACCACCAGTGAGCAGCATGGGGAGTAGCCCACTCTCCTCTAATTTACTTCTCCCTAAAATGTAAATTTACTAGCATTTTGCTGTCAAATAAATCAATATTAGAGACTATTTTACAAATTTGTAGCCATATATGTTCTGTGTGTGTGTGTTTTTTTTTTTTTTTAATATGAACAAATTGAAGAAACATTTGCAATATAGGGGGTAATGGCTTAAGCTATTCACCTTTAGGGAAACCTTTCATCATGCGGAAAAAGCTTGCTAACCTTAATTAAAACCCTTATTTCAATCATTTCTGCATCACTTATAGATTGACATATTAAAGAAATTACAAAAAGACAAACAAAAAAAAAATGTAGTCCATGACCAAGTGCTTTATTTTCTTGCCTCATTATCTGGAACAACATTCTGTAACACCCCACAGTAAGTAGATATTTGCACCTTAGGGGGGGAAATATTATTTATTTATTTATTTATTTATTTATTTATTTATTTATTTATTTATTTATTTATTTATTTTTAGCCTTAATTTTGGAACTGTTCGGTTTTCTGCGTCAGAACTATAAGACTAGGACTGCCACCACCACAAACTCACTGGTCTTATTGTTCCGATGCAGAAAACTGAAAAGTTGCAAAACTGGAATCAGCAGGTCAAGTTGGAAATCTGTATAAACTGTTGGAACATTGATGTGTCACTTTTCAAAGCCTTGTCCATTATTTAAGGCTCCATTATGTAATATCTGTTTGATAAATTGTATAAAGTGACTTTAGTTTTGGATATCTCATTTCAAGTTTGACTAAAATAGCATCAAAGCTGATAGTTTCAATAGTTGAATTTTTAATTCTAGGCTAAATATGAATGAATTTGACATTCAGCCATCACACAAAGTAGAACACTAAAACCCAGTGTAATTTTTATTTTTTTCAACTTGGTGATAAGCTAAGACGTGCTTCAAAGTTTTATTTGAGGGACATAAAGTGAACATGGCTTATATCCTGTTTCGCTCAACATTTAGCTAAAAAATGGTGTAAATGCACATAAGCAAAGAGGGGCACCACTTGCCAGAAAGGAACAGAAACAGAGCAACTTATACCTATTTCACCTGAATCCCCTCTCCTCCTCCCCCCCTTCTCCACAGACTCACCTTGTTCTTCCCTTTCACTCCCTAACTTCGTTTTTTTTTTTTTCTTTTATAGCTTCCTACTACACCTGAAAAGGGAGCATTTTTGGAGGTATAAAGAGACGGATAGATTTACACCTCCCAGGGTGGAGGAACTGGAGGCAGGGTGTAGGAGGAATGGAGGTGGGGGGGAGGGGTTCGAGGGAGGAGGCTCGGCACAATGTATTTTACATGAAAGGAAGGGGATAAAGTTACCACGCTGATAACCACTCATACAAATGGGGACAGCAGAAAGCTTTGAGCAGGGGACAGGCAGATGAGTGAGTGTGTGTGCATGTGTGCGTGTGCGTGTGTATGTGTGTGTGGCCTTGTATTTGATACATTGCCAGGACTATTTTCCTAACACATACTGCTTTGTGGGGACCGACTTCTCCTTATGGGTTCCCAAAGCCTGGGCCCCATATGAGAAGAGCTGGTTTTTTGGGGGTTATCAGTTAGGTTTAGGACTAAGGTGTGTTTGATTTTAGGTTAAGTTTAGGGTTAGGGAGGTACCTTTAATGATTTGGTTTTAAGGTAAGGATTAACTATAAAAATGAATTAAAAATAAATAGAAGACAGTGGGAAGTCCTTGTAAAAATTGGAAGAGGCACTGTGTATGTGTGGGATACACACATACATACAATAAATAACTCATACATCCAATTGCAGAAAATAGACTTTACAAATAAATCCTGGCAAGTTAATTTCAGTATGACTGGATTTCATCTTCTTCAAATATTTCCATCCCAGCATCCTTTTCTTTTTGTCACTAAAATTAATGTTATCGTCTTGCAGTTATCCCCATGTCTTAACATCAACAGATATCCTGTCCTGACCGGAGGGTCTGTAACTGTTGTAATAAGCAGCTCCAACACAGTGTTATCTAACTAAAGAAAATGATTATGTTTTTTTGACAATACTTCCACCAAAATGCTAATACATGTATTTTATGATTTGTTTGTTATGCTTGTGGTTACCAAGCTCATGTCATTTTCACCCTGAAAGGCTAGGCTAATGCTAGCATGTTTTCTCTCTTTTTTGATATGACTTGTTGATGATTCAGCTCATGACATATTTCATTGTGATTCCAGTTAATCTTGTTTGGACAAAAAACTCAGATAGATCGTTCCTATGCTTTATAAACTTTTGTTTGACCGTCATAACTTTCACTGGCAAGTGCTTCAGCTGCTCTCTGTGTTATTTCCCCTTACCACATTGAGAGCTATCCCATACTTTCTAAGCATAGTGGGATAAGTACAGCCTAGAATTCAGTTTTACAAGATGTATGAATATATGTTGTGATTTAACAAAATTGCCACATGGCAATTTTGAAAATATCCTACATGTGACCCGGACGCAACTGCATTAAGGCATTCCTAGCAGTAAGATTTTCTATTTTTGTATCACACTTGACAAGTCAAAGTGTGCAAACCAAATCAAATATTAGATTGTGAGAAAAAGAAGCCCAATACGATCAATGTATCTGGAGTAAGCAGTCACTCCCTGTCGTTAACTACAAAGCATCCAAACGATTTTGAAACAGAAGAAAACCAGATCTGTTCTAAAGCAAAATCCATGGCTTTACCACTTTTCTGTTTATTTAGTATTTGTATGAGACTGTTGTATCTCTGAGCGATTTGGAAAATATATTTAGGGTTAAGTAGGGCCGCTGTTGTTCCACTCGAAAGTCAAAGTCAAAGCCAGGACACCTCACTCTTGTGTTTTTACAGCACTTCTAAAATCAACAGAAAGCAAAGCTGATTTATGGTATTTAGCTGCAGCAGGACACTACTCTTTGCAAATCTTCAGCTCAACGCTCTGATTATCTCATCCACTCCTCTCTGGAGTTTTGTTTAGTCTTTTTTCTTTCTTTTCGTCTCTGTTTTAATTTGGCCTGTATATTTCATCAGGCATGTTTGGGGACACCTCCTCTCCTCCCTTCTCCACTTGCTGTGAAAATATTTCACCAGGGATGTTTTTGGACGACCCCCCCTCCCCTCCAAATGAGGTCTTGCCTGGCTAATAATAAAGTGCTTGAGTTGTCAAGCACTTCGGCAGCACCCTAATCTGTTCTGACAGCTAGTCCTCTACATACGTTCTCAAACGTCCAGTGCTCACACACACACACACATTCACGCACACACACACACACACACACACACACTCGCATATCCACCAATAACACACACTCTGCAGACTTTTGCTAAAATGTGTACACTCCTTCCACAAGCAGTCTATCAATCACAGGGCTTTTTTGAAGGTTGGGGATAAATGTTGGTGACCAATCTATAGATGGCTGGTTCCCAGTTAAAGACAGTGGCTCCGTTCCAAGTTGGTCTTCAGGTCTGTGTACATTTCGTACCCTTACCTTGCTCAATATGGTAACACTAATGCTAGTGTGCTTGTTCTTAAAGTGTCAGTTGGCACAAAATATCAATCAGTATCCGTTTACAAAATTAGTGACACTTTTTGTTTCCCATATGCCATGCAGGTCCAATTTGTTTCTTCTCACCAATGTCTTTGCAAAAAACCTGAATTCTAAGACATGACAAAGGCAATTCCATTGTCAGATTTCTGTAACTTTGAAAGCTCAATATCTTGATTCCACCAGCTCACATCTCATTTGTCACATTTTTCATTTATTAGTTTTTTGTTGTTTTTTTTTTTACTTCTTCCAAAGCAGACAGGGTCACACAACACCTGCAAATAAATCATAGAGCATGAAAGCTACTGCTGATTCATCACCTTACAATTAAACTAGGACATAAATATGTAAAGGTCTAACATGAAACGCCACAATAAAATAAAACAGTGCATTTCTATAGTCAGTTTTATGGTCTCTTTTCATTAGTAATATTTATTGTATATAAAAATATATTGTATACTGTGACTTCTTGGACGTTCCTAAATATTTCTGATTGTTGTAGAACATTGCTTTGTATTTATTTATTCATTTACTTAATTATTCATTTGTTTATTTTACTTTTCGAAAATGAAAGCATTAAAATACTTCACTGAGAACAACTGTTTTAGGAACAGTGCCATTATGAAACATGATTTATGTGACAACAGTAGACAATCAAACAGGTGCTACGAAATGGCATAGTTGACATTCCAGTTTGTAAAATGATATCATTTTACAAATGATATCATTTGTAAAATGATATATTTATTCAAAAATTTGAATAAATTCAAAAAATTGGAAAATTTGATCCTCAGCCACTGTTTTAGTTTGAATAGAGACATTTAAATGTACTCTAGATTCACAAAGTGCTGTGAATTTGCCCTTTGTCTGGTGCTGCAGGGGAAGTGTGAAAGGTCTCACCTTTTTATAACAGGCTCATATTAATAACTTCCTTCCTTCACTAGACTGTACATGTTGAGAGCCGCAGGATTCACTTTAACAAGAAATATCATGACGATTTATGATGGCAAGATCTTATGTCTTGAGATCTCAGTTCACTCCCACTGCACACCCACGATAAACTACAACATGATCACAACCAAATGAAAGCTCTTCCTCGTACTGAAAATACAACATCTTGATGATTTTTTTATTATTATTTGTGTTTTGCTCTTTCATCAATATTGACAGTTGTCAATATATTCAGTTATTTGGAGTAAACTTTAAAGTTGAGTCGCATAAATTGAAATACAGTAGAAATGATGATCCGAACACACCCCTATTTTTTTATTTTTTTGTGAAAGGAGTCAATTAATGATTTACCTTATAATTAAGAAGAAGATATTTATCTATCTTTTTTTTTTCTTCCAGAACTCATTTATGTTGGAGTAGTGGTACTGAGAAAAGGAGAATGAACACCCATCTGTGTGGTTCAGGAATGAGTGTAAAAGTGTGCTTCTTGTCTTTGGCACCAGCCTTTAAAACTGATGGACAAAGTGAAAGAGTGCCATCTTCAGACCAATGCGGCCTGGAGGCTTTGATGGGTGCGAGTGTTTGCTCCCATCCGTTCCTCCCTGCTGATCTCTTTTTAACACCGGCCGCACGAAATGTTGGTCCCAGTTAACACGGGTTGAAAAGTGTGTTCAGGTGTACATGTGAGACCCTGCGTGGTGTGAGTGTCTAAATATGTGTGTAGGGGACGGAGGGGAGGAGGGATGGTCAATTGAGAGGTGCGAAGTTTATGATCTTGCTTGTACTTTCTGCTGCACTTACGGAGATCCTCACACATTGTTTCCCATTTATAAAATGCTTTACTGTGTTGTTTTTTTGGGGGAGTGGGGGTGGGGAGTGTACACAACTAGATTTTTATGTCAGAGCTTCAGTCGTGATCAGACTGGGAGAACAAAACAATTAACATTTCAAATGTTTTTAGGCTCTAAATGCAAGCCTGGGTGAGTCTGTAATGAGTGACAGCAGAGAAAAAAGAGGAGGAGGAGGAGGAGAAGCGAAAAAAGAGGGGGTGGAGGCAGAGGAGGAGGGGAACAAGTCGAGCGAAATGTTCCCCATTACTGGAGTCGGGGAAGACAGCAGCTGTGCATGGATTGACCTCAGCAGCAGCAGCGGCGGCAGCAGAGAGGACGTAGTTAATACGCAGTGTTCCCTTTCTCTGGTCCCACAGAGTGACAAAGAAAAGTCCAAAAGAAAAAAAAACAAAAGGGGGAAACATTTTAGACGAATGCGACTCCTGGAGTACAAAGTGTGAAGCAGGTAGACGGAGAAGAGAGGCATTTAGGGAGCGAGTGTGAGTCTCTGCCTGCGGGTGAGAGGGCAGTCTGCGTCTTGAGGGGGGAGCTGCCCGATCGTAGCGCTCCGTAATGCATTGTGGAAGAGCGGGAATGCTGACTGACCTGATTGCACTCTGAGGTAAGAACGGATGTCCGAGTCCGAGAGGAAATTTATTTGAAATTCAAAGAAAACAAAAGCTGCTGTGATGCTTTCCCGTTTTTAAGGATTGCCTAATGAATCGGTAAAATATCTGGTTGATCAAAAGTTCTAAATTTACTAAAATATAAGCTATTTCTGGAGGGGGGAAAAAAAGGGAGAAACTCAACAGCTGTGTTTTTTATGTACTTCGGTTGACTTGCATTGAAATTAACAACAGACTGGAAATTGAAGCTTATGCATGTCGCTTTCATTCATATTAATTTCAGTTCTTAAATTTTCAGACTTTATTTTAAAATTCAGTATGAGAGTCACATATAAAAACTCTATTTTTAATATATATTTCCAGATGAATATTATCTGTTAATTTAATTTAATTCGTCTTCCCTGGAGAGGCGTGCGGATTCAGACAAAACCTGATATGTGCGTTTTTAATGCCGAATCTCAGCTTCTTGATGGAGTTAAGAAAAAATAACTCCATCAACCATTTTAGATCTTCTGATAATTTCAGAAGATATAAAATGATCCTCTGGTTACATCTAACTCATTCATTTCTAGCCGAGTTCAACTGCAATAATAAAGCCTCTTAGTATTTGCTCAAATGGATCTTTATTGTGCTAATTACCTGTGCCAGATGAATTTATCCCTTAGGGAGTCCTTTCGCCGACCAGGTAGTGTTCCAGACCGGTCACCCGGTCAACCAGGTCAAAGGTCATCTTTTTTGGTGGCTCAGGTGACACAAATGGTTTATTCAGACATTGTGGCCACCTAAGAGTGAACTCAGGGGAGCTTTGTGTCTGACGCTTGAAACAAAATTAGCTGAGCACTAGTTCTCGCAGAGCTAATGATGCTGGATTTTTTTTCTTTACCACTTCTAATGTTAAATATTACAGTTTTGTTACCTCTTCACTTTGTCAACGGGATGGCCTGTTGAAATACCTCCTGTGAGCGTTTACGCACAGCAGAATCGTCTAATAAAGATAAAGATAACTTATTGCGTCTATCATATTTGACTAACCCATAAAACAAATGCGACTTTTCTTTTATTTCTTTGTGAAACAAGCATGTCCGAGAGTCAAAGATAAAAGACTCGTCACACTGAGCGAGGCGAGAGACTCGGACACTGAGGGAACGCGTGCGTCCTAAAAGCTTTCCGGGATCAAAGCCTGCGTGTGCTTGTGTTTTCGTAGATCATGTTGAGGCAGAAACCAAGCCAAGCTCATGCGCTGCTGCATGTGTGTGTGTGTGTGTGTGTGTGTGTGTGTGTTGGGGGGTGGGGGGAGGACCTGCATGTGTGCTACATGTGGATTGCAGTTTCTCACGGCCATCCTAGTTGATGCCGTGACTGACAGCCTTGTTAAATTTCAGTAAAGCATGAAACATGACATGAAAGTGTTGTGTGTGGGTGTGCGTGCCTGCGTGAGTGTGTGCGTGTGTGTGTAAAGCGATCCATATGAGAAGTCTGGCCGACCTTTGACCTCTGTCTTAAACAGCTAAGTGCTGCTTCTTATACTCTCTCAGCAGGATCCTCTAATCAGAACCATAGCAGCACAACGGCGTCCTCGCCACACACACATCAACACGCAAGACATGTCCTAGTTTCCAGATAACCGGAGTTTAGCGTCTGCCTCGCACTTTTTCCTGCGCACTTACCTATGATTGCGATAATTTGGAAACTACCTGGACGTATGCTGCCTGGTTGAATTTTCCTGCGACTGCGTTTTACCCTGTGTGGGACTGTGTGTTTGGCAGCCTGCGCGTGCCCCTGCACCTTGACGGTGTGTTGACACAGTGATTATATGGCAGCTGGTACACATTGGCCCTCGCTCCACCCTGCATTTACTCGTCTAATTAGTTCCTGCTCCAAATAAGAGAGAGGAATTTTAATAGAGAACCACTGGTCTGCTGTCTGTCTCGACATAGCCTCACACAAAGCCGTGCGTAAACCGAGCCTGTGTGCAGGGAGTGTATGCTGCGGTGGAGACTGAAGTACGGTTTTCCATAATCTTACCCCCCCTCCCCCCAAGAACCCGTACACACTGATTGACTTGACCACATGTCACAAGTACACCCCTCCAAAGTCAAGGCTGAGTTCAGTTTCTAACACGGACATGTTTAACGGTGAGGAGCGACCTCTCCGCTGTGACCTAACATGACCCCGCTGGGACCTTTGAACTCTTACAGGGGGTTGAGAGCAGCGATCGAGCGCAGGATGGAGATAGGGTCACAGGTGAACAAGGGAAAGTTAATATCTGTCACTTAGACTGTAGTTAGCACTTTGAACTTGGTGGCACCTTCTGCTACTGACAGCAGGTTGTGATTTATTTGAAAATATGGGATGGCATGAAATGATCAGGATGTGATTGGATTGGTAAAAAATGTCGCAGTGTTTGAATATCTACACGGAAATTTAAGGCAGTAATCGTGAAATATTGTCTAGATGCTTTAATTTTCAAATTACAAATTCTTACTGGGAAAATAATGCAACATTTATTAAGTTATTTTTAACACAAAGTTGTAATCAGATCTGCACAACTGTGGAAAAGACAGAACCATTTTTCTTCCTGATTTTTTTTATGTTGCATTTGTATTACTCTCTTTAACGTCAGACATACGCCAGGAGCTTAATTTATAACATTTCAGTTAAATGGAGGCAAGCATGTGGAATTAGGGCAGAAACGATGTGTGTGAGCAAGACGATCTGCAATCTTGATTCTGTTTCATTAACTTTGTCAGGAGGAGTGGGCCAGGATGAATGACCATTCAAAGATACGCAACATGTTGGACCTAAGTCATGCACTCTATCAAATCCTAAGAAAATATGTAAACGCCTACATTTTGAGAAAGTTAAAGAAAAAAAAAAACAATCCCCTCCTTATTCTGTCTCCTGGCAAATAAAAATAATTTTGGTATTCCTGACTGATCTTGAAGAGAGCAGGTTTATTTTGAATGACTATCAGACAGTGGAAACTGTTATCTCTTTTTATACTGTCAGTTTCAGCTGCATTTGTATTATTTGGTTTTGAATTAAAGACAACAATTTCGACTTTAAAAAAATCAGCCTTTGTTATAGTTTTCGAGTAAACTTTTTCGGTTTCTCCTCCTTAAAAAAGTAACATCAGTATAGTTACCTGATATTAGCTGATGGGTAACTCCCCTTCAGTCCTTTCTCCAAGCTCAAGTTCTTGTAAGCAAGGGAGATGTGTACCAGCAACAGGTGGGGGAGGAGCAGCACTCCATGACTCTAAAGGACAAAAAGCCATTTAGAACAATATTATTAACTTAGGCAGTGTCTTTAGCATGTCATGAGTCCGTAACAAACTTCAGAGTTTTTTTTTGTTTCTTTTTTACTGTAAATTATTTTTGCACTTTGGTAATGTTACAAACCCAGTCTAATTGAAAAAATAATAAAATATGCTTCTTTTATAATTTGCATAACAGAACACATCTCCTAGAAGTGTTGAGGGATTTTTTTTTTTCTTTTGAATCACATCGTTTTATAATCCTGGTACAATGTGTTTGACTCATTAACACCATTTTATGGGGCTTGTTTATGGGACACTTAACACTGGTTCTTATGAGCTGCTTGTGCGTAATGCATCACATTTGTGTGTTTGAGGCTGTGTGTTTGCAAAGTAATTTACTGTCTTCTGATCTCTCCGCAGGTGAAGAAATCACACAGTGAATCTCATGTTCCAGACCCTTCAGACGCCAGGTATGCTCATTTATATGTGTGCGCTGTTGACACCGTGTGCGTGTGTGTGTCCTGTTTCTCTGATCATGGTGCAGAGAGGTGAGGTTTCACTGCAGTCGCAAGCAGTGGTGAGGTCATCGGTACTTCCCAAAGGCTTCAGTTTCTGAAAACCACACACACGCACACGCACACTCACACTCACATGCAAAAGAAAGATATACTGATTACCCCGAGCTGAAATGCAAATGACACATACCATACATGCATTGAGAGCAACGGGAACAGATCCTTCTTCTGGTGTATCCTGCCAAAATGTTCGAGATCATGTAGTTTAAAGTTAAAATATAGAGTACCTTTTAATATAGAGTTAAAATATAGAGTACATATAGCTTGACCTTTATTTTAACATCTCGTAACTTTATAACCACAAATGTATTAGGCTTTAATGTGGTAGACAAACAAAAAGTAGTATGTAATCATGGAGTAGAGGAAAATGGATGTATGGTTCTAATGTTTTTAGTGATAAAAATCTGAAAAAGTTGACATAGTCCTGATCAAACAAATCAGGACTAGGAAGAGGACGAGGAAGTAATTTTTTTTAAAGCTTTTATAAAGCTTTTGTGGTGAGAATATTTTTGCACACTGAGATATGCCAAAGTAAAATCCAGTTTATGTGGGAGACAGGTATATAAGTTGCTCTGGCTAGATGAAACTGGAAATGTACTACCGTATTTTTTGGACTATAAGTCAAGTCGCTACTTTTTTCCTACACTTTGAACCATGCGGCTTATAGCCCGGTGCGGCTTTTCTGTGGATTTTTCTTCAACCACCAGGGGGCTCTTTAGCAGGAAGCGAATCAATGGAAGTCATAATTAGAAATCAAAGAAGAAAGTGCCAATTTTCATTTAGCACAAGCACATGCTAGCAGCAAGCACGATGTATATCCGAGAGCGGCGGAGATACCAGCGGCTTATATATGTAGGTTTCCAGTTTTCTTTTTTGTTTTGTTTGTTTTTTTAATTGTAGCTGTGGTTTATAGTATGGTGCGCTCTATAGTCCGGAAAATACGGTAATTGGCCTGAGAACAGAATATTAACATTACGCATCATCCGCACAGTAAAACCTGGTGGTGGCAGCATCATACTCTGAGGATGCTGTTCTTCAGGAAGACAGGGAAGCTGGTGAGAGCTGGTGAAAAGATAGACGGAAAAATATATAGACCAAGTGTCGGGTTCCCCTCCCAGCAGTACAGTGACGGTATAGATGCAGCCAGAGCTACCGTGGTTTGGATCTGGGCATATTCATCTTGTAGTAATGGCCCTGTCATATTCTAGATCTAAATCTAAACAAGAATCAATTGCAAAAGTGCGTCTCACAGATCCAATCTCCATCTGTTTGGACTGAACTATTTTTAAAGAAGAGTGGGCATAAATTTTAGCCTCTACCCTCCAGAAAAAGCTAGAAACATTCCCCAACTGCAAGCAATGACTCAAATCATTAGTTTTCACATATTTGTCTTTAAAAAAAACAACAACAACAAAAAACATGCTTCCTTTTTCTTTAACCCCTAGAACCCGACGGACCCACTGGTGGGTCCAGCTGCCACTTGACCTCGGCTTGCTCTGTAAACAAAGGCTCCACGTGCCTTTACATTTTTTTTTATTTTTTATTATCCGCTAAAAGAGGCTTTAATCTTTCAAAAACTATTCCGCATAAAGGTTTTGCCCAAAATGTTAAGATTTAAATTTATTTATACCCCCTCAGGGTGTAAGAGGTTCACAGTTGGTCAGTAATATAAAATCACAATAGAGTAAAAGGAAATTTGTCATTGTAACACAACCAAAAGTTAGAGGTCTATAGACATTTTTACAAGGCCCTGAATTCTCTAACTCTACAGCTGATTGTAAATGGGACATTTTACTGACATGAGGCTTTTGTTTTTTTTTTTTTTTTTTGCTTCTAAAATAATACATTCGACCAAAACAACTGGAATGAATATAATCCTTAGCTGCATCTTAGCTGAATCTGCTGTATGTCTCTGACTCCAGCGAGCCGTATATTTTACTAGAATTTTGCTCATTTTAGTCAAAGGCCAGACGTAATGTAAAAAACAGAAAAGAGTTTATGAAACACCAAATCCTGCCACTGCCTCTCGAGACGAGCAAAAACAGAGAGGGGGGAAAATGGGCAAGGAGGGGAGAGAGAATTATTTCCTGCTGTTGAAAGACAAAAGTAAGGATGGATGAAGCGTTTTGAACACACAGCGGAAAAGCAACTGTGAAACTCTGTGCACATAATATAAAAGGCATTATTTTAGTCTGAGTGTGCAGGTGAACGCCATATCTTTCTTGCTTAAATTCTTTGTTCTTTGCACATTTTACTTTTGGATGTCTTCCCCAGGCAGCTATAAAATGTTTATTATGTATCTTGACTTTGGTTTGCAGTCATGTGTTGAGATGTAGAGATATCTGCAGGGACGTTCGCTCTTTCCAGCGACAGCCCGCATTAGTTTGGTTCATCTCTGTGTTTGTTTGGCCTTTGATGTACTGCACAAAAGGAAGAGTTTGAGAAAACCTTGGGGTCAGTGACTAAGGGCTCTTTATAAGAGTCCACACACACAAGGAGCTAACAAAGAACTATGTCCCCCCCTCCAAAAAAACCCCTCTTCTTCTGCTGCTGTGAGTCGTTAGTGATGACTTGCAACAAACTTGAGTTTTGAGTTGGTTTTTCCTCACAATGTGCATGCATTAACAGTAGCAAAGAGTGATTTATTTCTTCAATATGTGTTTCGTTCCAACTTTAAGAAGTAATATAGATCTCGATAGTCATCGAGGGTCAGTAATATTTGAACTCCAGCTGTTATTTTATCTCTTCTGCCTCTGACTGCCCGCACACTCACTCACACTCTCGGTTTACCATCACCACCTTGTGCGTTGATCCGTCCCAGTCATGCGCGTAGAGCACGTTGTAAAAGCTGAAGCATGGCAGGCTGTGGGTTTGTATTGCTGCCCGCAAGTGCACACACACACACACACACACACACACACACGCACACACATTCGCTCACAAGCGCACACATCCCAGTCCATAAAATAGCCAGCAGGCCCATAGTCAATGTCTAACGCCTCTGAACACATGCTCGGCTAAGCTGACCGATACTGAGCAGCATGAGGTTTACGACACTGTGGGAATACTGAATGTGACTGAATGTGCTCACTGGGAGTCTTACATATTAAATCAAAGAGGTAGGTCCTCCAGCTGTGGGGGCGTTTTTTTTTTTTTTTTGGGGGGGGGGGGGGGGGTTGTTGAATTTTTTTGTGTGTGTCATTCAAGAATTGCGGTTCATCTTATTGCTCCCTGCCCCTCCATCCTCGCCTCTGTTAGGTCTATGGAAATGCAGGACCTAGCCAGTCCTCATAACCGTGTGGGAGCCGGAGACTCGACAGGCTCCAAACTGGACAAGAGCAACCTTGGCAGTCCCTCCATCACCACTAATGGAACAGGAGGTGAGCAGGCAGAACACGTTTTACCAGCTGTGACTGAGCTGGAGAGGTCACTTTAAGTCGTTTAACAGTCTCAAAGTCTCTTTGTCACATTATGACCCCACACTTCAATTTATTCTGGTAGTAAGACGGCAACACAAAGTAAAGCTAAATTGTGGAGACAAAAATTATTTTATTATTATTATTTTTTTTTACATCTAATATAAAGTTTAATTTTTAAGTCTAAACGATTTTCTACCACAATTGCCCTGTCTTTATTTCTATCCAACTCTCCCGTCGCTGCTGAAGAAAAACCTCCTTGCAGCATAATACTACCACCACCGTGTTTCAAAATGGGGCATTGTCTGTTTACAGCGAAGCGCGGTTTATTGTTCTACCCTACGTAGCATTTTGCTTGTAGGCCAAACAGCTCAGTTTAGTCTCATCTGACCAAAATAAATATTGTTCCCCATTTTTGTTGTGTTCAGTACAATGCTTATGGCAAATGTACAAATGAGGCCCTTTTTTAACTTCATGGCTTCTAACTTGTCAAGCTGTTAAAAAACTCAAGTGGTACAAATACATTAAGAAGGGATTGTTATTTCAATGAAAAATTCACTTAATGGAAAGAAAAAACAAAAGGTGTGTCAACTCTGACAAAAATGTTTATGCATTGTACTGGAAAACACAAATACACATATTGGGCAGTTCAGTTCCTTTGCTCCATTCTTAGCCAGGAAAAGATTGATATAAACATCATGTCTCAATGATTAAACTGCTTGGAAGAAAAATTCAAAGATGGAGACAAGATTTAGTTGTCTAAAAGCATATCTAAGAGCTAGACAAGTGGAAGTATTTTTTTTTAAATTTCTAAATACTGAATATTATATCCTATGTAAATGCGTAAACTTAAAATTCTTCCAACTGACTAGAACATTATAGTACATTTTACTTTTTGTAGAAAAAGAGTTTTTTAATTTCTACATCCACCTTAATGATCAATGAGATAATAAAAATGATAATAAAAGAAATGTAGCGGTAAACTTTTAGCAAGAATGTGATTTTTTTTTTCCTGGTTGCCAAAACTGTCTTAATTTTCCTCCTGGATAAATCCTATTTTTGTGCAATATGAAGTTAAACACCAAGTTACAATAAACACTTCGGCATTCACTGCCTAAAACCTTAAAACTTACTTTATTTTCAGAAGTACAAACCCTGTGAACAGCTACAGACCATCTGATAGAAAGCACACGTGCAAGGCACACACTGAAACGTGGTTCAAACAAAAGCATTTGAATTCAACGTCATGAAAACTGTTGTAAAAAAAAAAAAAAAAATGTGCTTAAGATTTTCAACATGCACAGATTAATACAGGATGAGGACATTTATGGAGACGAACATTAGACATGCACATGCAAATGTCTGAGTGCACGCCCACGCACACACTGGAATTAGTGCTTTAGTAAATCACCACAGAATGTGTGTAAACACACAGTAAAGCTCTTCTGCTTTCCTCGGCTAACCACTTGGCAAACTGCGTCTCTGTGTGTGTTGAGTTTAAGTGCAAGCCCAAAATCCTACTGGAAACTATTTCCTCTACAAGAGCATTAAAGCATCACTGCTGTCTTAGATGTCAACGCTAGCTTGCACTTTTCTCTTCTCTTTTCTTTCTCCACCAGCCTTTTCTTTTCCCTCCCTCTTCCACAATTTATCTTTTTCTCTATCCCTTTACGTCACCCTTTACTACCCTATTCTCTCAGTGGGCTTCAAAGGAGTTTAACAATGTAACAACACAGGATTTAAAGGTTTTATTGAAGATGATCCTTTGATCTAACCACAGTTTGATAGCAGACGATAATCGGAAAACTTTCATCTCGCAGTTTGCTCGTCTCCACGTGCTAACGGAGACGCGGCTACATTAATAGCATCGGCCCCGGGCAGACTAACGCCAAATTCAGACGCCATCGAGTCATTTGTGATGAGCTCACAGTTAATAGTTAAAACAGACAGAGTCGGGACTACACACAGACAGCCAAAACAAACTACATAACCAGCATTCCCCTCACCTGACATCAGCCAACACTCAGGCCCACGGGCCATCTCCACAGCAACTCATTTGTCTTCATTACAGCTGGTCCACTGGGCTCTATTGCTCCCTGAGGGGATTAATGAAGCCGACCGGAATTAAATGGAGTTCTCATATGGTCGCTGATGAGTTTTAATCATGTTCAAAGAAGTGACCAAGGACCGTATGCAATATATAAAGAGGGTCAAGAGGCAGGCTGTTTTAAATTGGCGATCACGTCCCGAAGTTGGTTTCTTTGTTGCTTGGAGGAAATCGTTTACGCACATATGCACATGGATGGAAGCAGAGAAAGATGCATCAAACAGCGTTTGCTCTCGGTTCACATTGAAATTCTGTTTTCTAAAATGGGTATAAAAATGTTAACTATACAATTTGCAACAACACATTAGACCACTGAAACGGTTCCATCTTTTATTTATTCACACAGCCACCCAGGTTTACTTCTAGGCGAATCTATTAAAGTTTCTTTTGAGTTGACACTTTTGCGGTGGTGAAATAAATAGTCTTTTGCCTCCTCGTAGATTCCTTCTGTTTTTGCTTATTTGCCACACTTAAATAATTTTACCTTTAATATTAGGGTAAACATGACTAAACACAAAAAGTGTTTGCCATTGAGTCTTTTACATTACCACTGAGAATTGTCTTCTTTGCCAAAATTGTGCTTCTTATTGTACTTTTTTGTCAACCTTTGCTTACGTTTCTCAAAGTTAGCCTTTGGTTTCATAACTTAAATAGTCAAGCCAAAAAAAAAAAAAAAAACATATTCCAAATTTTTCCTCATGTACTTTAAACCAATGTTTCACAATCATCTGTGTGATGCAGTTATTAATAATCTACCATGGATCATGCACCTGGTTTTAGTTGCATCATATCCTCTCCATCTTCCCGCCTTGCACTCCCGCAGGTGAAAGCATGACCGTTCTAAACACGGCTGATTGGCTGCTGGGCTGCAGCAGCCCGCCCCCTGCCTCGGGTTCCAAGGACTATGGTACAGAGGAGCATGTGTGTGAAACTCATAGAGCATTACGTTAACAGCAAAGAGGGTCAGTCTGTGTAGTAGAGAATGATTTTTCTGCCAGGGCCCGGCCTGATTGGCTTTTGTTTGCTGTGCTGTGTTGTTTGTGTTTGACATGCCAACACTGAATTTATGACGGCGTGTGTGGTCTTCAAATGTAGTTATTGCAGAGGTTCCCACTGGTCAGAGGATCGGCTTTCATGGATTTGCAGGGGAAGTCGGTAGATGTGAAGGGAAATTTGCCAGGTGGTTTTCTGTACATAATTGTGTTTTAAACGTAATTATCGAATTTCATGGTATTTATCATTTTCAGGAACTTGAATGAAAAACAGGAAGGCGGGTACATTAAGGTGCTCAGTTAGGTTGTAGCTATTTAAACTTGATACCCTCAACGGCGAACTTTGATTAGCTTTAAAAAAAAAAAAAAAAAAAGGGGAACCCCTGCACACAACTTTCTGTTGACACACTGGAATTGCAGAATTGCATGGTGATGTATTTGTTTATTTGCTTTTTACCCTGCACGATTTATGGGTTTTTTTTGTTTGTTTGTTTGTTTTTTTTCATTTTATTTATGAAACATCATAAGCTTAAAAGCTATAACTCTATTTCTTGTCCTATTCTTTTAAGTGAAAACAGAGCCTTTGAATAGCAGCGATACGGTCACCACGACAGGCGACACGGCACTGGACACATACGCCGGCTCAGGTAAAACACGTCGAGCATTTCAGCTCGACGCACACAAAACCATTGTCTCCCGTAGATATCGTCATCATCCGTTTTAGCTCGGTGGCAGCCCTGCTGAAAGCTTTAATCCGCTGCACTGCTGTCTGGCCTTGGATTGCATCATGAAAGAAGGCTGGCACGAGGATGAGAGACATTTTCATGTTTGTCTTTTTTTTTTTTTTTAGAATCACAAACAGCCCTGTGGTTCTTTTACACTGCGAAACCCACACGCGGACACACAAAGCATTTGCGAGAGCACTTAAAAGTAGCGGGGTGTTTGTCAGTACTGCGCTCTGACATCTCAATGACCACAAAAAGACATTGTGTTTCACTGTGAGGCCCACTGTAAGGTTTTTTTTTTTCTTTTTCTTTGTGGACTCTCTCTCTGCAGTGGAGAACTTGGCTTTTCTCCATTCAAAATGCTTCAGATTGTGTGTTTACTGGAATAGCATTTCAGCTCCAATAAGCCAGAGCCCTTGAGTTATGCTGGTCGTGAAGGATTTTTATTATAAGCAAAGCTAAACACCGGTTTCAAACTTTCTTGTTTGGGATTATTTTACTGCTTTCAGTAATCACCAGCAGCGGATACAGCCCTCGTTCGGCCCATCAGTACTCTCCTTCGCTCTACCCGTCAAAGTAAGTTTGCTTGCTTTTTCTTTTTCTTTCAAACACATCTTCGATGAGGTAGAGTTGTCTATAAGCTCACCTCGGTTTTCCCCAGGCCCTACCCTCACATCCTCTCCACACCACCGGCTCCTGCAATGCCAACATACGCTGGCCAGCCCCAGTTCAGCAGCATGCAGCAGTCAACCGTTTATACAGCCTACTCGCAGACGGGACAGGCCTACGGACTCTCCACTTATGGTATGAAAAGCAGGCGCTAAAAATGTGTTTAATTTTGCAATGGGTAGTAGGCATCTTTCATCCAGAGATTAAGCAGCAACAGGCGAGGGAGGGTTATCTATAATGCTAGAATTAGGTCAGGCTTGGTGGCAGAATGTTGGAGTTGCTCTGTTACATTGGTTCTCATTTGTTCTTTTTTGTAGACTTTTGCTTGTAATTTCTTTTTTTTTTTTTCGGTTGAGGCATTTCATGTTTACACAATTATTCCTTGTGGTTTTGGAAGCTGTGCAGCTAGGAGGTTTTTTTTTTTTTTGTTCTTACTTCTTTACTTCTGGATAGTTGTTATGATGCATAACCGTGGCAACAAGGTATTGTTTTTCACAAACGAAAGCATGTGATTAGCATCTCAAAAGCTCTAGTAGAACCTGAACTATGACCTCAAATTTGCAGAGAGAGAAGAGGGAAGTTTGAACCATCGTTACCGTTGACCATCGCCGTCTCCAATGTCTCTCTAAACATACCACCAGACAGAGATATAAAACGTTTCTGCAAAAGCAAATGAGGTGGATTAGCGTTGCTTGCCATCAGCTGATGATGTCATCCAGAACATTTTCTGTGAAATATTGTTTCTGGTGCCCAGAAACTGACCTGTTAGCATGTCATGACCGTCGTGAAGCCGACATACATCACCATCTCCAGCGACTCTTTGGAGATACTTGGATGACATGAGGTCAGGACACTGTTTAATTTCCCTTTGGGATCAATGAGTTATTTTTGAACTGAATTAAATTGAATCTCTTTGTTTCTTTTTCTCCTAAAAGCAAGAGAGAACTCTGGTCTCTGACTTTAAACCAGAGGGACAGCAAAGTGGAAGGCTTCAGGGGTTTTGAAATCGTAACTTTTAAAAACCTTGGTATAACTTAACCCTAGAAACTAGAATATATTTTTTTCAAAACAAATCAGGTCAGAAGTGCGTTCAAATCAAACCACCTGTTAACACCCACGGCCTTTGTTGGAATTTTGTTTTTTGGAAAATAGAAGGCCACGGCACACCCCTTCAAATAAAGTGTTACCAATTTTGGTTCTAGTTAAAACTGTAGGATACTTTATACTGAAGCATCAAATTCCACCAGGCATTTAACAGTTTTACTGATGCTAGCAGAGTCAAAGGGAAAAAAAACTAAAGAGTTACTGTGAATCTCATTGCAAGAGAGATATTTATGGAAGTGATAACGGCATAACCAGTTTTTATTTGTTCTCGTCACAGATCTGGGTGTGATGCTTCCTGGGATTAAGACGGAGAGCAGCCTCACTCAGAGTCAGTCTCCACTCCAGACTGGCCTCAGCTACAGCCCCGGCTTCACCACACCTCAGCCCGGACAGACTGCCTACTCACCCTATCAGATGCCAGGTCAGTTCAGTGAAACGTACATATTTCTCTTCTGGCTGGTCCTGGGAGTAAGATTACCTCTTCGCAAAGGTTTTCGGTTCCACTTTTTCTGTTCTTGTATTTTGTTTTCAAAGGTTCCAGTTTCACTCCTTCGTCAGGCCTCTACGCCACCAACAACTCTGTGTCCAACCCTGCCAACTACACTGCCACACAGCAGGTACTGTGCAAACACACACACACACACACACACAGTATTTATCAGTCTAGTACATCAGCATTCGCTTTCCTGCACTCAATAAGACAAACGGTGCTCCATAACTGTACATAATTGTTTGACAGATTTGATGTCTGTCGAAAAGCTAAAGTATTTTACGTCGTTTAAGTTGCAAGATATTTGAAAACCTAAGCAATTTGTTCTTTTGCGGCAGAATGAATAAAACCTTACAGCGATTTTGCAACCTGGGGAAACATTTGAACAAAGTAGAAAATTAGCCTCAGTTAAAAAATGCTTTGTCCTGCAATATTTATTTATGTCCACATGATAAATGGTATTCTGGCACTGAAATGCTAATAAGAGGGTTTATAATGTCTGTTTTTTTGATAGATGTGGTTGTTAATAAAAGAAACCCAAAGTTTGGCCAAAGTGGGTGGAGAGTGTGTGTGTGCGTGTGTGTGTGCGTGCGTGTGTGTGTTTGTGCGCTTGTATTTCTCAAGTTGTGAGGACAGTTTTGATTTAATGCCCACACTCAGGGGATACGGCACCAATTTGAGGACAAAAGCAGTTTAGCATAAAAAAAAGACAAATTGTTTAAAATAATCGATTTTAAGGCTATGGTTAAGCTGGTTAAAGTTTATGGTTAGGTGATGAATTTTAATGTGAGCGAGCAAAAATGTTCCCTTGCATATTGGAAACGCTTTACTGAATTAAAAAAAAAAGAAAAAGACAAGAAAAAGCACAAGACCAAAAGGAGGGACTGGAGTCTGGCAGAAAACAATTAAGTCTGTCCACATTGTAGAATATGAGAACAGACTTGCGTACAACTCTTTGTTTGACGACACACCATCTGTGCAAAAATGTTTATGTGCATTTATGTGGTATGCTGCAGTTTATAAAGACTTCCAGAGATGGATGTACTGACAGTTTTAGAGAGCTGAGTCATAAAAGTGCCCATCTCCACTTGGTCATTTAAACGGAGAAGCACAAGGCTTTGATTGTCTCTGGAATATAAGATAAAGACTGGAGGGAATGAAGGATTAGAGAAATGAGAGGGGAACACTAGTAAAATCCGCTCTCAGAAGGACGTCTGGGCCGTTTCCTGGAAACCGAAGCATGTTGCTTCTTGTACTTCTTGTCTTTACTGTTTATGTGCTCACAATCAGCGTTATCATCTGCAGGATTATCCCTCGTACACGACGTTTGGCCAAAACCAGTATGCGCAGTATTACTCCCCCTCCACTTACGGGTCGTACATGACCTCCAACAGCGTGGATGGCACCGGCTCCACGGCAGCCTACCAGCTGCAAGATCCCGCTCCTGCCATGACCGGACAGGCTGCTGAGATTCACCCAGGTTTGTAAGGTTCCTTAATACGTCTGAGAGTTTGACACCACAGTGCTTTATAGTCGAGCTAAACCGAAATGTGTGAAACAAGGGAGGCAGTAAGATTTAGATGCATTTTTTGTCTACTTGTTTTGTCTATGAGTAACATTTAAATTGATATGATGTTCTGAAATTCTGAAGCGTGCAAAGAAAAAAATGGGAATCAGACACTTCTTCACACCCTTGCAGATTTTTATGTCAATAAGGTTTCAATTGGATTTTTGCAGCAAAATTTAATAATTGAATAGATCAATCTACAAATGAGATACCCCTCAAAAGATAGGGGCTGCAGAGGAAGAATAATTTCAATCAGTCAAGAGAAAAGTATTTAATAACAACTTTACGTTCAAGTGACGCCGTGACAACAAGTTGATCGAGTCAACAAGATTATTGTAATCCATTGCAACAGAAGTTGCAGAAAAGAATTTGCAGAAAAGCCCAAACGTTAGCGTAACAAAGATCAAAACCATGTTCTAACCACTGGGTCACATTTTTATTTCCAATCAGCTAATGCTAAATATTGTACATGTGTGTGCTAAAAAAAACATACCAAACTGTGCCTAAAAACATAACTTTAGATTCCACTGCACGGTTTTCCTTTTCTTTTTTTTTTTTTTTCTTGTTTGACTTTGGTTTGTCTTGGCCGTAATTCAGAATCACTGATTAGAAAAGCTTATCATTCTTGCTGTCGCTGACTTTTTCCCCATTCTTTAGCCTTCTCACTTTTTCCTCAATCTCCCAAGCAGCTCCAGTGTGTAACTGTCCTTTTTCTTGTTGGTGTTGTTGTTGTCGTCCGTCACATGTAGTGTGTGTCTTTGTTCTCCACCCCCACTCTCACACTCTCCCTTTCCACTCAGATTGAGACATAACAATATGAGAGTCGAAGCTTAAGGTCTGGTTCTAGTTACCAGGCAGCAGTAGGAGCATATGGCAGTGGGAGGGCGTGCTCGTGTGGAAGAATGTGTGTGTGTGTGTGTGTGTGTGTGTCTTTGTGCGCATTCTTCTGTATTCCTTTGCAGACACACATGCAGTATCTATGCAAGAGCAATCAGATCGCACAAGTTTTCTCCTTCTCGTTTTGCTAAACCTTCACATGTTCCCGTTATCCCAAAATTTGTCGAAACAACCAATTGTTCTTTTTTTTTAGGTTTCCTGCTTTCTTTTAAGTTGATCTGGCGTTCCAGTTGCATTGAATTATTAAATTTGACAGCCAGTACAAGTCTGATTTAGAGCAACAGAACACTTGTGAAATCAGCTCTAACCACATTATTGCTTTCCAGTGCACTGGACGTAGTTTGATTGCTTGTGTAGTTTTGAGGTAGATTTGGGAGGATTTCCAAATATGAAATGTTTCAAGCATATTTTCTGTGTCTCTGTACTCGCTCTCAGGGGACTTTGATACAGTGCAGAGCCCCTCCACGCCCATCAAAGAGCTGGACGACAGAGCCTGCCGGAGTGGGGGGTCCAAGTCTCGCGGCAGGGGCCGCAAAAACAACCCTTCTCCTCCCCCTGACAGTGACCTGGAGGTAAAGAACTAAAGAACTCGCTCTCACAGAGTACTTGGAGTTCTGAATAAACAATCTATTCAAATCTCAATGGAAATATGGTATTTCGTTTGATTTTTATCCAACCTGCTTACTGTTGACCACAATGCAAAGGATAAGAGACGTGGAACAGTTTTCAGTGTCTTGTACAATAAAAGTATAAAGCCAAAACTTTAAAAAAAAATTATTTTGGTTGTTGTGAAATACTTTCTTATCTCTTTTGTTTGGTTCTGCAGAGAGTGTTTGTATGGGATCTAGATGAGACGATCATCGTCTTCCATTCTTTGCTCACAGGCTCCTATGCGCAGAAATACGGCAAGGTACGTATGACACCGTTCTCATAATCTGATAGAATTACATCACCGTCGGTTTCTTCTGGAAAAATCTTTCCATCCAGACTGAACGATCTCAGTCAGTTTGGGGGGGAAGTAGGTAAAATGTTAAAGACATGCCTATCTGTCGCTGATAGAGCTTCCCTACTAAAGTAGAACCACTATAGACGAGACACACTGATCCTATTACAAATGCAGTTATGAACTGGTTTTTCAGATCTTGCACAAAGGTGTACTAACACAACACTAAAGCCATCTCTTGGATTAAATTTTGGATCATTTTGCCATAGTCTTGCAGACAAAGGAAGGAGGAAGTTGCTCTGGTCAGATGAGATTAGCATTTTACTTTTTGGCTTACATGTAAGATGCTTTGTGTGGTGGGGGTGAAAAATGGTGGTGGCAGCATCATGCTGCAGGAATGCTTTTCTTTAGCAGATGCAGGAAATGTGATCAGAGTTTGTAGGAAGATGGATCTCAACACGAGGTTATTTTATGGGCAGAGTTAGCACCAACAGCCACTGTAAATACAGCAAAAAAAAAGGTGTTTCTTTAAAAGTGTTAACTTAAGAAGGATGAACACATAAAATGTTTTTTTTTTTGGTAAAATAAAGTCTAAAGTTAATTTCCCTTCTCATTTATGGGCTGCTTTATGTTGGTAAACTTCATAAAATACTAACATAATACAATGACGTTTGAGGTTTTAATTTGATTAAATGGAAAAAAAAAACGTTCAAGTTGCAAAACATCGTTTCTCCACAATAACTGTTGTTATATTATCACCAGACTAATTTTTAACTAATTGGAATTTATAAACACCGCTGCAAACGTGAGCTACACAGGCTGATTTAAAGCAGCTGGCGATTATTAAAACACAATGTTTACACACACACAGTCAAAATCTGTTAAACTGTGATAACAGCGCTATGTATTTACTGTGTGCCTGGAGCTTATGCTATTGTAGTGGTGAAATAGTTGGGGGGGGGAGGGTTTATAGAAGAACTGATAGAAGCATTTCTATGTCAAGCACTACTTTTTTGGCAGCGGAGACAGAGCTAACGCTAAGTGAGCACCTGGTCCTGTTTTGCCCCGAGAGCAGTTCGAAGGAAAATTCACCAGCTCTGAGACGAGAGTCCAAGACTACACAAAACGTACTCAAAAATAACAGAACGAGTCCTCGATGTGCCTTTATTTCTCTCAGTAGATTACTTATGTTACATTAAAAGTTCCAGGAATGTTACGGTCAATTTATGACCACGTACACAGTAAAATTAGCCTTTAAATGAAGCTATTCATAACTGTCAATGCCTTCATTAGTTTAATCACAACCAATGAGAATTATGTGCTAATTTCTTACTTTGAGTAATGCTTATTTCAATTTTCTCTAAACTTATTTGGTGGTCTCACTTTATCACACACCGGCTACACTGTTTATACTTCCCTTTATTTTAACAGCTCCTGGCTCTGATCTCGGATCATGCTTTGTGCCCCGGGTTACATCTATTTACTGGGCGACGTTGTTCCTGTGTGCACAACTGCAGCTACAGCAGCCAGCCTGCAAAAGGCTTTTAAAACCTGCTCAGGTCTAATATCCTGATCCTGTTGGCAGTAAAACAAAAACTGGCAGAACACACACGCGCACACACACACTCACAGTGTGAAGCCAAACTGGCACGAAACTCCCTGGCAGTTCAGAAGTTTTACAGATGCAGTTTTGTGGGCACAGAAGTACTTTGCATTTGTGCAGTATTTTTTCTTTTTTTTTTTTCCCCCCCCTCATTTAATGTTTGGCAAATTACATTTAATGGGTATGAGAAACGTCCTGATGAGTTGTAAATTGGTAGAGTGTGGGGGTGAGACATGGAAACACATGTGGACTTAGCGGTTGATCCAGCTCGGTTTCTCCCACACTTATTGTGGAGAAACAATCAGGAAAAGTTTTAACTTGAGGTCTGCAATCTGGTAATGAGATTGACTCAATGTCTTTCGGGGCGTACCGTTAACTCGATGCACTCTCCGTTAGGCATAACAAGGTGCGAGAGGTTTCCAACTGTTGTGGGCAAACGCAGAATTGCCTTAGTGTGGCGGTTGGCGGTTTATTATTGAAGTGGCAGCACATCCGTGACATGTTACCCACACACACCTGCAAGGCCTGGTCATAAATAACAAATACAGGGCAGGATTGGTCAGGTTGGCCTCATGTTGAGGCTACAACCTTATCACACCCACTTTAGGTGAATCAGGATTACCTTTAAACTTAAGGTTTTCCAAAACATCCCGTTAAACCAGCCACTATGATACCTTTAGGATAGTAATATTATGCTTGATTAAATAAAAAATAACACTAACAATAATATTAAAGTCAGCAATTTTGTGCAATAGCTTTTTATTGTGCTTTTTTTCTGAACTTCTGTGCATTTAATAAAGTTTACTTTATATGTTAAGCTTGAAAATTAAATAAATAAATAAAAAAAAAAAACAAATTGGTAGAACATAGGTTTTTGCTTTGCTTTTAAGGTCTAAAATTCCCAAGTTAATGTTTGTCTCCAATCATGGCTGAACAATTGGATTTATCCACATGATGAAAATACATCATATCTTTGTCAAATGAAATACATTTTTATAATTAAATTTGTCCAACAACATCTAATTTTTAAAAGACAATCATCCCTGTTCATGCAAGCCTACAACGAGTAAACATAGAAAATAGTTTTCAAGACTCAATGTTAAGAAAGAGGACACTCGTTTTGTTTTGTTCAGCTCAAACACATTTTACATTTTCTCAAGATGATAGGAGTGATGCACGTTATTATTTCAAACTACATAGATTTTGTTTGGAGGGGCTGGAATTGGAGTTGAACTATTTTAAAAATCAACATTTTAAAATCACGTTCAGATACTTGGAACTGAACTGGTTCAAGAGGAAACGCATAAGCAACTTGTGACCCCCGAGCTTTCATTTCTTGAGAGAGCAAACTAAAACTGGGTTGGCTGCTTTTGAAAACTTTTAAGAGGACGAGAACATTTATGATCATTCAATGTTTTGAATTGAGAAACTTGCTTAGCATTTTCTCACCTTCTATTAATTTGACTAATTTGGTTTTTGTTTGCATCAATCCCAAATTATAATTGACTCTACTGATTCAGAAACTACAAGACATAAATTCACTCTCATTAACAGCTTTTGGGGATATCAGTCACATTTATATCAAACTCTTTATGTCTCTCAGCTGCAGCTTGATGCAACGTGCAACTGAACTTGAAACATTTTTTTTTTTTTTTTTTTTTAAGATTATGAGGGAAGGAAACATTTTTTGACAGAAAGACGAAACCATTTGGACTTTAATGGACAGCACAAAGCACATAGTTGGCCATTTCTCCATTGAAATAATTATAATTTTACTGACTCAAAAGTGAGTACACTCAGTACTCTTGTGTAATTCATTATTTTTCTACTTATTCTCAGCCCCACAAATGTTGTCTGTGCAAGTTTCCCTCTTTTTAACTTTCACTCACCCTCCTGTAAGTATCTTTCTATTCTAGTCATCTAATAGTGTCAGCGAATTGTGCAGCAAGCTGTCGACCCGCGCTGACCCGTCACAGATGATGGTTTTTGCAGCTGAGCCCCGGGCTGGCAGGGTAGACTGCGTTCTCCCAAACACACACACACACACACACACACACACACACACACGCAAACCATTCACATACCAAATAAACTAAAGCATCTGCCTCCGAGGGTACCGACTCTCTGCAGTACGCACAGGAGGGGACGCACACACTTCATTTTGCTCACCCTGTTGTCCTCCCCCCGGGCCCCCCGCAAGTTTTAGGAATGTTGATGGGACAGGGCAAGTGCAGCTTGTCTGTCACCGTCTGGTGTGATGAGCAGAATGTACCAACTCCAGCAGTGGGTGGAGGGCAGAGGTGTGAATTGGAAAAGTGTGCTGATTGTAAAATGTTATTTATTTATTTTTTTTTTTTTTTACAACTGGACTGGAGATGATAAAATTGTTCTTTTTAATCTTTGTTGTGTTTTATTCTTTTTCAGGACCCTCCGATGGCAGTCACACTTGGTCTGCGGATGGAAGAGATGATCTTCAACATGGCTGACACACACTTATTCTTTAATGACCTGGAGGTGAGAGATGACACAAAAAAACAATCAAATATATTTAAGATAACTGGCCTATAAATTTAGCACAAGGGCATTCTATGTATCAATATACTACTACTGCCCTCTTGTGGTTAAAAAAAAACCCACTCATTTTATTTCAATTAGTGAAGGGCTCTGCAGAAAAACAATAACTTTTGACACATTCTAATGTACTTTAGGTTAAAACATAATTTAGAGAAGAACTGAGATCGAATGAAAATGAAATTTGTATTTTTATTTATTTATTTTTTTTAATTTACAAATAAATATCTGAAAGGTAGGGTCGGTGTGACTGAAAATTGATTTATTTATTTTTTGGAAGGTAACTGAAGCTCAGTCGGATCCTGTAAGCATCATCTGAGAGTTTTCAAGTCTTGTCACATATTCACAGTTGAAGTTTGATCAGGACTTTGATTGGGCTATTTTGACACAAACAATATGAAGACCAGTACGCTTTGATCCAAGCTGCTGTAACTCCGGCTGCGTGCTTTACAAATTCCTGTTGGTTCAAGCTGCACTTGTCTGACCTTTGACCTTTAGCAAGTTACCTTCTGGCATTGTTTTGAATTTGTCTCCATCCGTCAACTCTGACGGAAGGGGGGGATAAAATGTGGCATAACATTTTGTTCTCTGTGGTATAATTGTCTCATTTATGTGTTTGTCAATGCAGGAATGTGATCAGGTACATATTGACGATGTGTCTTCAGATGACAATGGCCAAGACTTAAGGTGATTATGTTATATTTAACTGTTCTGCAAAAAAAATAAAATAAAAAATGAGCGCTACTGCATGCAGCTCTCATCGTCCTGGGTGAAACTCTTGTCTTTAATTAGCTCTCTGGTTCCTAAAAGTCGTTTTAAAATTGCTTCGTGCAAATCACTTTTTCATGACTAATAATAATTAAGCTTTTTTTTTTCTAACAGAGCAGACTTTTTAAATAAAACATATCATTATTATTGACAGTACTTACAGTTTTGCAACTGATGGCTTCCATGCAGCTGCAACCAGCGCCAACCTGTGCCTGGCTACGGGGGTCCGCGGTGGGGTCGACTGGATGAGGAAGCTGGCCTTCCGCTACCGACGGGTCAAAGAGTTGTATAGCACATACAAAAACAATGTAGGGGGTAAGCCAATCAACAAGGAATCCCTTGGTCACTAGTTGAAAGGAGACATTGTTCAAGAACGTTTCTTTTTTTTTTTTTTGTTCACACACACTCATCACTGGCACAAATGTAACGTATCTTTCTGGGATTTCGTTTTGAATCGTTCTTTTTCAAGGGTAGAACAATTGTTTTAATGCTGGATTCTTAAAAAAAAAAAAAACAAAAAACATTTACATTTAATTTGTTGTGTTAAAGGTCTGCTGGGCCCTGCAAAGAGAGATGCCTGGCTGCAGCTAAGAGCAGAGGTGGAGGCTCTGACCGATTCCTGGCTCACCCACGCACTCAAGTCCTTGTCCATCATAAGCTCAAGGTTCGCATACATTTTTCACGGTCACTCTTTCACTCAAATTCTGAGCAACATCTTTTCTTCTTGCTGAAGACGGTCGATGCATTGCGTCTTTGATTCGAAGGGCATAGATAAGAAAAAAAAAAGAAAAAAAAGCATTTATTCAATAATCAGCCTCCGTTATCCATTGACGTTGCTTTCACCTCCTGCAGGAGTAACTGTGTAAATGTGTTGGTGACAACGACGCAGCTCATACCGGCGCTGGCGAAGGTTCTTCTGTATAGTCTTGGATCGGTTTTCCCCATTGAAAACATTTACAGTGCTACAAAAATAGGTATGGAACCGCACACACACCACACACACACACGCGCACACACACACACAGGAACAACCACACACATTCTGCATGGCTCACATCAAATAACACGGAACGTGAAATATGATAAACTTTAGAATCCAATAAAGGGTATCTATTATGTTTTTCTTTGTTTTGTGGAATGAATGACATCATTTTCAACAAACCCAACTGTAAATATCACTGTACAAAAGTATTGAGTCATTTTTTTTCTTCTCTTTTCGCCCCCAGTCAGATCTTGTTATTATTAAAATAGAGATGTACCAAAGAATTGGCTGATGACCAGATTTCAACTTTTTGGCCCTAATCTTGACCGGCAAGTTGATAACTCAAAATCATTATCCCTGATTAATAAATGTGAAATGCATCAAGCTGAGATTTATTAGGTTTTCTGGTAAAGATGTGTTAAAATATAAACAAATCAATAGATCTTTTATTGAAAACAATTTGTGAAGAATGTGATTCAACTTGAGATTCATTCAGTACCATATTTCACACTCTGTAGGTTTAAACCCAGGAATTTTTGTATGTCATATTTTATTTTTTATTTTTTTAGCTGTCTGGGAACTTTTAAATAACAACCAATAACGTCCTATTTCCCTGGTGCGTAAAAATGACAAGAAAAGCCACTCTTAAAAATGAGAAGGACAATTCAAGTAAGCCTGTTGGGTTTTACGTTGAGAAAAAGGTGCAACAAAATTGCCACTGATTTAGACATGCTTGCATTCACAGCAAAACAACTGGAAGTGTGATTAAAAACATTCTGGACAAGCGTTCACATTTGAAATCAGATATTTATATACGGTGCACTACAAGTCGAATCCCCTCTTTTGTTTGGCATTAAATCAAACCGAACCTTTACTGTTTTAGGTCAGTTAGGATGTTCTTATTGTTGGCTTTTCAGTTCATCTCAGTAGATTTAGGATTCGTTTCACTTTAAATAATGACACCTCTTGCCAGCGTCGCAGCCTTTCGCTTTTGTTACGGGGTTTGAAATAAACATTTTGCACCAACACGTTCATTTATGGGGCACAGAAAGCTTCTACTTCCTGAATGTTAGGGTAGCTGGATTCATTGTTTGACTGACGTAATCATTTTGTAGGCCACAAGTCTCTTATCTTCACTGACTTTTTTTCCATGATGTCCCACAGGAAAGCAGTGTGTTTCAGATGCTGCCTCAAAATGCATGTATTACGCCATTTCACTTCATTATAGCGAATTAATGCATAGAAACTTAAATATTCATCACTTTCTAAGTCTTGACATGATCTTTGCATTTGAAAACAAAGTCAGACAGAGGAAATGTGTATATACATANTGTGTGTGTGTGTGTGTGTGTGTGTGTCTTTGTGCGCATTCTTCTGTATTCCTTTGCAGACACACATGCAGTATCTATGCAAGAGCAATCAGATCGCACAAGTTTTCTCCTTCTCGTTTTGCTAAACCTTCACATGTTCCCGTTATCCCAAAATTTGTCGAAACAACCAATTGTTCTTTTTTTTTTAGGTTTCCTGCTTTCTTTTAAGTTGATCTGGCGTTCCAGTTGCATTGAATTATTAAATTTGACAGCCAGTACAAGTCTGATTTAGAGCAACAGAACACTTGTGAAATCAGCTCTAACCACATTATTGCTTTCCAGTGCACTGGACGTAGTTTGATTGCTTGTGTAGTTTTGAGGTAGATTTGGGAGGATTTCCAAATATGAAATGTTTCAAGCACATTTTCTGTGTCTCTCTACTCGCTCTCAGGGGACTTTGATACAGTGCAGAGCCCCTCCACGCCCATCAAAGAGCTGGACGACAGAGCCTGCCGGAGTGGGGGGTCCAAGTCTCGCGGCAGGGGCCGCAAAAACAACCCTTCTCCTCCCCCTGACAGTGACCTGGAGGTAAAGAACTAAAGAACTCGCTCTCACAGAGCACTTGGAGTTCTGAATAAACAATCTATTCAAATCTCAATGGAAATATGGTATTTCGTTTGATTTTTATCCAACCTGCTTACTGTTGACCACAATGCAAAGGATAAGAGACGTGGAACAGTTTTCAGTGTCTTGTACAATAAAAGTATAAAGCCAAAACTTTAAAAAAAAATTATTTTGGTTGTTGTGAAATACTTTCTTATCTCTTTTGTTTGGTTCTGCAGAGAGTGTTTGTGTGGGATCTAGATGAGACGATCATCGTCTTCCATTCTTTGCTCACAGGCTCCTATGCGCAGAAATACGGCAAGGTACGTATGACACCGTTCTCATAATCTGATAGAATTACATCACCGTCGGTTTCTTCTGGAAAAATCTTTCCATCCAGACTGAACGATCTCAGTCAGTTTGGGGGGGAAGTAGGTAAAATGTTAAAGACATGCCTATCTGTCGCTGATAGAGCTTCCCTACTAAAGTAGAACCACTATAGACGAGACACACTGATCCTATTACAAATGCAGTTATGAACTGGTTTTTCAGATCTTGCACAAACGTGTACTAACACAACACTAAAGCCATCTCTTGGATTAAATTTTGGATCATTTTGCCATAGTCTTGCAGACAAAGGAAGGAGGAAGTTGCTCTGGTCAGATGAGATTAGCATTTTACTTTTTGGCTTACATGTAAGATGCTTTGTGTGGTGGGGGTGAAAAATGGTGGTGGCAGCATCATGCTGCAGGAATGCTTTTCTTTAGCAGATGCAGGAAATGTGATCAGAGTTTGTAGGAAGATGGATCTCAACACGAGGTTATTTTATGGGCAGAGTTAGCACCAACAGCCACTGTAAATACAGCAAAAAAAAAGGTGTTTCTTTAAAAGTGTTAACTTAAGAAGGATGAACACATAAAATGTTTTTTTTTTTGGTAAAATAAAGTCTAAAGTTAATTTCCCTTCTCATTTATGGGCTGCTTTATGTTGGTAAACTTCATAAAATACTAACATAATACAATGACGTTTGAGGTTTTAATTTGATTAAATGGAAAAAAAAAACGTTCAAGTTGCAAAACATCGTTTCTCCACAATAACTGTTGTTATATTATCAACAGACTAATTTTTAGCTAATTGGAATTTATAAACACCGCTGCAAACGTGAGCTACACAGGCTGATTTAAAGCAGCTGGCGATTATTAAAACACAATGTTTACACACACACAGTCAAAATCTGTTAAACTGTGATAACAGCGCTATGTATTTACTGTGTGCCTGGAGCTTATGCTATTGTAGTGGTGAAATAGTTGGGGGGGGGAGGGTTTATAGAAGAACTGATAGAAGCATTTCTATGTCAAGCACTACTTTTTTGGCAGCGGAGACAGAGCTAACGCTAAGTGAGCACCTGGTCCTGTTTTGCCCCGAGAGCAGTTCGAAGGAAAATTCACCAGCTCTGAGACGAGAGTCCAAGACTACACAAAACGTACTCAAAAATAACAGAACGAGTCCTCGATGTGCCTTTATTTCTCTCAGTAGATTACTTATGTTACATTAAAAGTTCCAGGAATGTTACGGTCAATTTATGACCACGTACACAGTAAAATTAGCCTTTAAATGAAGCTATTCATAACTGTCAATGCCTTCATTAGTTTAATCACAACCAATGAGAATTATGTGCTAATTTCTTACTTTGAGTAATGCTTATTTCAATTTTCTCTAAACTTATTTGGTGGTCTCACTTTATCACACACCGGCTACACTGTTTATACTTCCCTTTATTTTAACAGCTCCTGGCTCTGATCTCGGATCATGCTTTGTGCCCCGGGTTACATCTATTTACTGGGCGACGTTGTTCCTGTGTGCACAACTGCAGCTACAGCAGCCAGCCTGCAAAAGGCTTTTAAAACCTGCTCAGGTCTAATATCCTGATTCTGTTGGCAGTAAAACAAAAACTGGCAGAACACACACGCGCGCACACACTCACAGTGTGAAGCCAAACTGGCACGAAACTCCCTGGCAGTTCAGAAGTTTTACAGATGCAGTTTTGTGGGCACAGAAGTACTTTGCATTTGTGCAGTATTTTTTCTTTTTCTTTTTTCCCCCCCCTCATTTAATGTTTGGCAAATTACATTTAATGGGTATGAGAAACGTCCTGATGAGTTGTAAATTGGTAGAGTGTGGGGGTGAGACATGGAAACACATGTGGACTTAGCGGTTGATCCAGCTCGGTTTCTCCCACACTTATTGTGGAGAAACAATCAGGAAAAGTTTTAACTTGAGGTCTGCAATCTGGTAATGAGATTGACTCAATGTCTTTCGGGGCGTACCGTTAACTCGATGCACTCTCCGTTAGGCATAACAAGGTGCGAGAGGTTTCCAACTGTTGTGGGCAAACGCAGAATTGCCTTAGTGTGGCGGTTGGCGGTTTATTATTGAAGTGGCAGCACATCCGTGACATGTTACCCACACACACCTGCAAGGCCTGGTCATAAATAACAAATACAGGGCAGGATTGGTCAGGTTGGCCTCATGTTGAGGCTACAACCTTATCACACCCACTTTAGGTGAATCAGGATTACCTTTAAACTTAAGGTTTTCCAAAACATCCCGTTAAACCAGCCACTATGATACCTTTAGGATAGTAATATTATGCTTGATTAAATAAAAAATAACACTAACAATAATATTAAAGTCAGCAATTTTGTGCAATAGCTTTTTATTGTGCTTTTTTTCTGAACTTCTGTGCATTTAATAAAGTTTACTTTATATGTTAAGCTTGAAAATTAAATAAATAAATAAAAAAAAAAAACAAATTGGTAGAACATAGGTTTTTGCTTTGCTTTTAAGGTCTAAAATTCCCAAGTTAATGTTTGTCTCCAATCATGGCTGAACAATTGGATTTATCCACATGATGAAAATACATCATATCTTTGTCAAATGAAATACATTTTTATAATTAAATTTGTCCAACAACATCTAATTTTTAAAAGACAATCATCCCTGTTCATGCAAGCCTACAACGAGTAAACATAGAAAATAGTTTTCAAGACTCAATGTTAAGAAAGAGGACACTCGTTTTGTTTTGTTCAGCTCAAACACATTTTACATTTTCTCAAGATGATAGGAGTGATGCACGTTATTATTTCAAACTACATAGATTTTGTTTGGAGGGGCTGGAATTGGAGTTGAACTATTTTAAAAATCAACATTTTAAAATCACGTTCAGATACTTGGAACTGAACTGGTTCAAGAGGAAACGCATAAGCAACTTGTGACCCCCGAGCTTTCATTTCTTGAGAGAGCAAACTAAAACTGGGTTGGCTGCTTTTGAAAACTTTTAAGAGGACGAGAACATTTATGATCATTCAATGTTTTGAATTGAGAAACTTGCTTAGCATTTTCTCACCTTCTATTAATTTGACTAATTTGGTTTTTGTTTGCATCAATCCCAAATTATAATTGACTCTACTGATTCAGAAACTACAAGACATAAATTCACTCTCATTAACAGCTTTTGGGGATATCAGTCACATTTATATCAAACTCTTTATGTCTCTCAGCTGCAGCTTGATGCAACGTGCAACTGAACTTGAAACATTTTTTTTTTTTTTTTTTTTTAAGATTATGAGGGAAGGAAACATTTTTTGACAGAAAGACGAAACCATTTGGACTTTAATGGACAGCACAAAGCACATAGTTGGCCATTTCTCCATTGAAATAATTATAATTTTACTGACTCAAAAGTGAGTACACTCAGTACTCTTGTGTAATTCATTATTTTTCTACTTATTCTCAGCCCCACAAATGTTGTCTGTGCAAGTTTCCCTCTTTTTAACTTTCACTCACCCTCCTGTAAGTATCTTTCTATTCTAGTCATCTAATAGTGTCAGCGAATTGTGCAGCAAGCTGTCGACCCGCGCTGACCCGTCACAGATGATGGTTTTTGCAGCTGAGCCCCGGGCTGGCAGGGTAGACTGCGTTCTCCCAAACACACACACACACACACACACACACACACACACACGCAAACCATTCACATACCAAATAAACTAAAGCATCTGCCTCCGAGGGTACCGACTCTCTGCAGTACGCACAGGAGGGGACGCACACACTTCATTTTGCTCACCCTGTTGTCCTCCCCCCGGGCCCCCCGCAAGTTTTAGGAATGTTGATGGGACAGGGCAAGTGCAGCTTGTCTGTCACCGTCTGGTGTGATGAGCAGAATGTACCAACTCCAGCAGTGGGTGGAGGGCAGAGGTGTGAATTGGAAAAGTGTGCTGATTGTAAAATGTTATTTATTTATTTTTTTTTTTTTTTACAACTGGACTGGAGATGATAAAATTGTTCTTTTTAATCTTTGTTGTGTTTTATTCTTTTTCAGGACCCTCCGATGGCAGTCACACTTGGTCTGCGGATGGAAGAGATGATCTTCAACATGGCTGACACACACTTATTCTTTAATGACCTGGAGGTGAGAGATGACACAAAAAAACAATCAAATATATTTAAGATAACTGGCCTATAAATTTAGCACAAGGGCATTCTATGTATCAATATACTACTACTGCCCTCTTGTGGTTAAAAAAAAACCCACTCATTTTATTTCAATTAGTGAAGGGCTCTGCAGAAAAACAATAACTTTTGACACATTCTAATGTACTTTAGGTTAAAACATAATTTAGAGAAGAACTGAGATCGAATGAAAATGAAATTTGTATTTTTATTTATTTATTTTTTTTAATTTACAAATAAATATCTGAAAGGTAGGGTCGGTGTGACTGAAAATTGATTTATTTATTTTTTGGAAGGTAACTGAAGCTCAGTCGGATCCTGTAAGCATCATCTGAGAGTTTTCAAGTCTTGTCACATATTCACAGTTGAAGTTTGATCAGGACTTTGATTGGGCTATTTTGACACAAACAATATGAAGACCAGTACGCTTTGATCCAAGCTGCTGTAACTCCGGCTGCGTGCTTTACAAATTCCTGTTGGTTCAAGCTGCACTTGTCTGACCTTTGACCTTTAGCAAGTTACCTTCTGGCATTGTTTTGAATTTGTCTCCATCCGTCAACTCTGACGGAAGGGGGGGATAAAATGTGGCATAACATTTTGTTCTCTGTGGTATAATTGTCTCATTTATGTGTTTGTCAATGCAGGAATGTGATCAGGTACATATTGATGATGTGTCTTCAGATGACAATGGCCAAGACTTAAGGTGATTATGTAATATTTAACTGTTCTGCAAAAAAAATAAAATAAAAAATGAGCGCTACTGCATGCAGCTCTCATCGTCCTGGGTGAAACTCTTGTCTTTAATTAGCTCTCTGGTTCCTAAAAGTCGTTTTAAAATTGCTTCGTGCAAATCACTTTTTCATGACTAATAATAATTAAGCTTTTTTTTTTCTAACAGAGCAGACTTTTTAAATAAAACATATCATTATTATTGACAGTACTTACAGTTTTGCAACTGATGGCTTCCATGCAGCTGCAACCAGCGCCAACCTGTGCCTGGCTACGGGGGTCCGCGGTGGGGTCGACTGGATGAGGAAGCTGGCCTTCCGCTACCGACGGGTCAAAGAGTTGTATAGCACATACAAAAACAATGTAGGGGGTAAGCCAATCAACAAGGAATCCCTTGGTCACTAGTTGAAAGGAGACATTGTTCAAGAACGTTTCTTTTTTTTTTTTTTGTTCACACACACTCATCACTGGCACAAATGTAACGTATCTTTCTGGGATTTCGTTTTGAATCGTTCTTTTTCAAGGGTAGAACAATTGTTTTAATGCTGGATTCTTAAAAAAAAAAAAAACAAAAAACATTTACATTTAATTTGTTGTGTTAAAGGTCTGCTGGGCCCTGCAAAGAGAGATGCCTGGCTGCAGCTAAGAGCAGAGGTGGAGGCTCTGACCGATTCCTGGCTCACCCACGCACTCAAGTCCTTGTCCATCATAAGCTCAAGGTTCGCATACATTTTTCACGGTCACTCTTTCACTCAAATTCTGAGCAACATCTTTTCTTCTTGCTGAAGACGGTCGATGCATTGCGTCTTTGATTCGAAGGGCATAGATAAGAAAAAAAAAAGAAAAAAAAGCATTTATTCAATAATCAGCCTCCGTTATCCATTGACGTTGCTTTCACCTCCTGCAGGAGTAACTGTGTAAATGTGTTGGTGACAACGACGCAGCTCATACCGGCGCTGGCGAAGGTTCTTCTGTATAGTCTTGGATCGGTTTTCCCCATTGAAAACATTTACAGTGCTACAAAAATAGGTATGGAACCGCACACACACCACACACACACACGCGCACACACACACACAGGAACAACCACACACATTCTGCATGGCTCACATCAAATAACACGGAACGTGAAATATGATAAACTTTAGAGTCCAATAAAGGGTATCTATTATGTTTTTCTTTGTTTTGTGGAATGAATGACATCATTTTCAACAAACCCAACTGTAAATATCACTGTACAAAAGTATTGAGTCATTTTTTTTCTTCTCTTTTCGCCCCCAGTCAGATCTTGTTATTATTAAAATAGAGATGTACCAAAGAATTGGCTGATGACCAGATTTCAACTTTTTGGCCCTAATCTTGACCGGCAAGTTGATAACTCAAAATCATTATCCCTGATTAATAAATGTGAAATGCATCAAGGGGAGATTTATTAGGTTTTCTGGTAAAGATGTGTTAAAATATAAACACATCAATAGATCTTTTATTGAAAACAATTTGTGAAGAATGTGATTCAACTTGAGATTCATTCAGTACCATATTTCACACTCTGTAGGTTTAAACCCAGGAATTTTTGTATGTCATATTTTATTTTTTATTTTTTTAGCTGTCTGGGAACTTTTAAATAACAACCAATAACGTCCTATTTCCCTGGTGCGTAAAAATGACAAGAAAAGCCACTCTTAAAAATGAGAAGGACAATTCAAGTAAGCCTGTTGGGTTTTACGTTGAGAAAAAGGTGCAACAAAATTGCCACTGATTTAGACATGCTTGCATTCACAGCAAAACAACTGGAAGTGTGATTAAAAACATTCTGGACAAGCGTTCACATTTGAAATCAGATATTTATATACGGTGCACTACAAGTCGAATCCCCTCTTTTGTTTGGCATTAAATCAAACCGAACCTTTACTGTTTTAGGTCAGTTAGGATGTTCTTATTGTTGGCTTTTCAGTTCATCTCAGTAGATTTAGGATTCGTTTCACTTTAAATAATGACACCTCTTGCCGGCGTCGATTTGCATCGTCGCAGCCTTTCGCTTTTGTTACGGGGTTTGAAATAAACATTTTGCACCAACACGTTCATTTATGGGGCACAGAAAGCTTCTACTTCCTGAATGTTAGGGTAGCTGGATTCATTGTTTGACTGACGTAATCATTTTGTAGGCCACAAGTCTCTTATCTTCACTGACTTTTTTTCCATGATGTCCCACAGGAAAGCAGTGTGTTTCAGATGCTGCCTCAAAATGCATGTATTACGCCATTTCACTTCATTATAGCGAATTAATGCATAGAAACTTAAATATTCATCACTTTCTAAGTCTTGACATGATCTTTGCATTTGAAAACAAAGTCAGACAGAGGAAATGTGTATATACATACATACATATGTGTGTGTGTGTGTGTGTATAGAGAAAGACAGAGAGAGATGAGTGAGGGAGTGTTCAAAGGAGATGAGTATACAGAGTTTAATAATCTACACTTTCTTTGAGTGAGAAGGCTAGACAAAACCCCAAGATGAATATTTTTAAGTAGAGAAAATAGGAAGAGTAGAAAATAATTTGGGGAAAAAGCAAAAATAATATGGCGGTGAGACGAGACTGAAGAAGAAAAGCTGCGTAAATAAGGCAATAATTTCACACTGGATGCTCATTCTGTTAATTAAGGTATGAATCACGGTGAAGTCAGCTAAAACCCAGTACCGGTGTGTCCAGTTGCTAATTTTTATGTTTCCAATTGATTAAAAAAAAAAAAAAAAAAAAAAAAAAACGGCATCACATGAAAAGACGCATTTCTTTAATCTATGTATCTGGATGTATCCTTCCTGTGTTTCTTTTCATATCCATCTAAACAAATGGAAAACCTGTGAAAGCCGTCTGTTTGTCTCCAGGCAAAGAGAGCTGTTTTGAGCGTATAGTCTCCCGCTTTGGCACTAACATTACATATGTTGTGATTGGCGATGGGAAGGATGAAGAGCATGCCGCCAGCCAGGTAAACAAACAGCTTCTGAGCTTTGACCCCTCTGACCATGTTACCCTCCTTCCTTCCCCCTTGTTCATTTGTTTTTTGCAGGAAAAGAGAGTTGCTTTGAGCGCATAATGCAAAGGTTTGGCAGGAAAGTAGTGTATGTTGTAATTGGGGACGGTGTGGAAGAGGAACAGGCGGCCAAAAAGGTAATGGAACCACAACCTCACCGCTTGATCCCTCCAATCCGCCAACTCTGCACAGCGTGAGCTCTGATTGGACAAAACCTGCCTTTCTTTGCTGCAGCGGTTTTTTGTGTTGGTCTCTGACTTTCTCTGGTCGACTGGCTTCTTTGTTTGACAGTGTGCTGGGATAACTTCATTGCAACTGTTAAGAGTGAATACTGAAGAGCAAAGCTTGGATAATTGAGTATGCTTTGGCGCTTTCGGCAAGAAACCGGTTTGCAGTTTTAACAACACGAGTGGGAAATACAAGCACGTCCAATGAAGTTAGAGTTTACCAAGCAGGCCTGAGCGGACAAGTAATTCAGTTTATTACTAAATTACTTGTTTGCGTCATTGTGCTTAAAGGCAAAACATAGAGAGAAACGCATTGCTACAGCCTGGTTTTGCTAATTGCAGTTAGCAACGAAGCAACTGGCAAAACCTACGGCTTTTCCATTTTGAAGCGAGAATGCAACCTACTCGCACCTGAGACTAATCGAATGCGCTGGAATAAACCAAAAACTTCTCAAACGTGTGTTGTTTTATCAACAGCAGAAAAGTAAAAATGTAGTCGTTTATATTGCTTCTTAACTCTAACGTGTATCATGTGATGATAAAGATTGGGAATAATATCCTGCAGCTGTAGAAATAAATGTTGCTTCTTTTAAGTAAAGACTTTTAGATCATTCTGTGAGTGTATGTTCACGATTAAAACACCGTGGTGTTTTAATCGAGGTCGGACCGTGAGCGTGCCGACGACTGCCCAGTGCTTGTAGCGTCACAAACTATATTTTTGAGTTAACATTTTGGAGCATGTTTCTGGTCAAAATTTAAGTGACAGCCTGCCCAAGTATACACAGTAGCCAAGCTTTGGACATGCGTGTTTAGCCTAAATATGCTGCTTTTGTTCCAGTGATGTAATGCATTTTTTGACTTCTGCTGTGATTTACTACAATAAGGAATTACAAGTAAAAAAAAAAAACAACATATTTTGTTAGTATTGGTTTACTCTAGTTAAATTAGAGATGTTTTCTTATCCTTCCAGCTTCAGATTTTATTTGTGACGCTTGGAGCTGGGATTGTTTTAAAGACTGGGTTGTTTTCTTGTCACTTTCTTTTTTTCTAAGTTAGAATTAAAAGACGCTCCTACAGTTTCCAGTGTCTTAGAAATTCAATGGTTCCATTTTCAACATGAAGTCGTGTGCAGAGAAGATTTGGTTTCCACTCAGTTGCTGAAAGCTAAAAGCATCTAATGAGCATAAAACTTTAATGTAGTGCTTATAGGCTTTAAAAAAAAATACCTGTAGGATTGTGTTATTTGCTGGATTTTATACTTGAGAACAGAAACTTGTATGATTTCTGTTTCCTATTAGGTGAAGCCATCAACCATCTTATAGGGCATACGCTGACGATTCAATACTCAAGTTATTAAATAAACGGTGTCAATTTAAATAAAATAGAAAATGCATCCGATAAATGTATAATAATTTCAATGATGCATTTAATTCAATATCTTATTAAATACTGAATTTCAAATGAACAAAATGTTTATGCACCGTTAAAAGCACAGATTTCAGAATTTTATTTCCTTTCTACAGCATCACATCAACTTATTTTGCCAGCCAAAGCGTGGCTGTGGACTCAATTCACCTGCATATTTTAAGGTTTCTTTAACGAGCCATGAAAGTTGAAGTTTTATAGAGCGCGGCACAGAAAAATACAAAACAAATTATTTTGTCTCAAGTTATACATTCGCGTTAATATTTCTGGCTCCTCGACGTCCGTCAAAACTAATTCCCGAGCAGAAAGTGACAAGCACATTTCCCACTAATGTTAGCGCTGCATGGGTTTTGTTTGTGGTGCCATTGCATAGCAAGCAGCTCCAAGCTACAGTAGCGTAGCTTGCATGAGTTGAGGTGGTGGCAAGCAGCCATGGAAACGGCTTCTGGTTTTAACCTTGTGCGTCTGCTTCACAGCACAACATGCCTTTCTGGAGGATATCCAGTCACTCTGACCTGCTGGCGTTACACCAAGCACTGGAGTTCGAATACCTGTAAACTACCACGGCGAAATGGACTCATGCAATGTTGATGGAAACAAGCAGCCTTCTTTTGTACAACTATTTAAGAACACGTTAGACTGCAATGGTTTGATCTCCCTTTCTCCTGTCTTTTTTGAACGTCTGCATTGATGAACTCTAAACAGTCTTAAGTTGAAAGTGATAAAGAAGCCCTGTTCAGCCCTCCTCCTCTGGATCTATACATGTAAAAAAAAAAAAAAAAAAGTGAGAAATTTTGTTCATGCAGCTTAACTGGGAACCCAAGGATGAAGACTTCTTGGGACGTTTCTGTTCAAGATCCTTTTTTTCAGCACACAGGGCGAAAGGAAGACCTCACCTGGAATGTACCTTCCCCTGCAAATTATTAATCTGAAGGAATCTCTGTAGAGTCCATAATGTATAACAGGGGACATGTTTTTCTAAGGTTTTCTTCCTGGCGGTTAACTTGCTATAAAAATGCAATCTGTGGTAAAAACTTATGTAAATTATTTCCAATAAATTTCAAGGACAGTGGATGTTTTGGGTTTTGTCAGAAATTAAATTGTAAGGATTTGATCTTTGGGTCTGGTTTCTTCTTTTTTTAAATCTGTTTTTTTCTGAATGCCTCCTTTCCTAAGCAACACAATAGCATTCAAGTGACAAACAAAAGCCCTTCAATAATGCAATAACCATTTCAAAGTACAATCTTTGAATTATCGATCAGAGCATGTAACCCTGGACATGGATCCAGTGCAGTTCTATGTAGAAGATGCTTTACATGCAGCAACCAGCCTGTAAGTTCCAAGAAGAGTTGGAAGTAAAACACCAGAGGCAAATTCATTTCCACATTTTATTAACATCTCACTTCTTGGATTTGAAGTATTCTTCAATCACATCCTTGGCCTGAGACTCTTTGCCATAATCCTGCACAGAAAACAAGAACTAAGTTGGTGTTGCATTTCCATGGTGAATAAAGCCTTAACAGCTGCAAGCATAAGGCATACATGCCTCTGGTACAGTACTGCTGCATTTTACAGCGCATGTCGCCATTTAAAGGGACCCCAGATATCACAGCGAGATGATGGGGCTCGTACTGTGGCCATTATCTCGCCAGTAATCAGACAGCTGCATAGCATAACGCACAGCACCTTCACTTGACTGGCTGACCTCGTCTAATGCCTCCTGGACTTTACAATACGCGAGATCTTTACATTCATAGGCTTAACAATACTTTACACACAAGTTTAAGCAAAGAACTCCTTTTTCATCAACAAAGAAATCAAGCCTTTACCTTGACGACAACGCAGCTGCAGCCCACCACCTTGCGGGGTTTTCCTTCGCGGTCGATCTTGCAAAGTCCGACCCACTCGCCAAGCTTCTTGTTGTCGTCAACCTTCGAAATAAGAAATGGCGACATAGTCACACAAAGGGAATAAACGTCAACTTTCCATTTCAAAGTGCTTTACGTCATAAAGAAATCCAAGTAATGATGAAATAAAAGCCATGTGAACTGGACTGCATCTCAGATCAAAATTGGGTAACAAAGGCAATCTCCTCACAGGGTTCAGTAGAGGGAGCCAAGTTGTCATCACTGACACAGAAGTAGCTTTCACAAAACGTACAAGAATCCAACATCTGCCTCGATAAACCAATCGCTTACCTTGATCAGGTTGATCTGATGTTCGGCGCACAGGGCCTCCACCAGCTTGACGTACATGGGCTCGTCACAGTTGGCAGCCAGGACGCAGAGATGGGCCTGACGTCTGCAAAAAAAAACAAGAAAATTACTAGATGTAAGAAATAAATATGCATAAAAACAAAAATGGCACATACGACGCAGGGTGACAACACTTTCCATGTTAGGAAAAGAACAAAAGCAGCCAATCACTGCAGCACTAAAGAGCAAAAATCTTGTCAGAAAATTCTAGATTAATCAAATTTTATTTGCATAGCACATTTCAGCAACAAGGCATTTCAAAGTGCTTTACATCATAACAAACACAAAAACACAAAGCCATGCAACATAGAATCAACAATCAAAACATTACATTAAGTCAAGTGCCAGGTTAAATGTAGTTCTTTGCCAAAGCAGGGTGGGGACATGAAGGAATATCAAAGCAAATGTAATTGGAGCAAAACAGCCTGAAACAGGCTTGACATTGATTGATAAGAGGTCCCACTATTTTCTGCGACATAAACACTGATGTGCGAGCAAATCTTGGCAGGTTGAGTTGTAACTACAAGCGGTGTGCTGGACTGCATCTCAGACAGAATTTGGGTAACAGAGGCGATCTCCTCACAAAGTTCAGTAGAGGGAGCCAAGTTATCATCACTGATACAGCAGCACGATTCCTTCAACTCTACCATCGGAAATATCTGCCACGCTCCAGCAAATAAAACTTTTCGGTAACACTTTATTTGACGGGGTGTGCGTAAGACTGACATGACTTATTAAATTGCATTAAATTGTCATTATTTACAAAATCGTGGAAAGATGGCACTTTTAATGCAACTTTTAGAGCAACTTTGCATTAAAAGTGTCCTTATTTACCGAATGACACTTCATGACAACAGTCATAGACATTCATAAAGACTCCTTCATGTTCATGACAGGTGTTATGTCATGTTAGTGTCATGTCAGTCTTATGCACACCCCTTCAAATAAAGTGTTACCAAACTTTTCTTTGGATATCTGACCTTCACCGTCAGCTCTGGAAAAGCCGAGCTGCATCACCCCTGCAATAGGCTTACATATTTTACCCAAGCATTGTTTTTCTGACATGGCTTGCGCTTCTAGGATAAGTGTTTTTTTTTTGTTTTTTTTAAAGTAGGCTGATAATTACTGAATTTTTTTGTGCTAAAGGCATTTCCTAAGGCGTTTCCACTCACTTGTCCAGGGCCTTGGCAGCCTCACGGATCCCACGTGCAAGGCCGTCGTGGATAAGTGCGGTCTTCAGCACTTCGGGGAGAGCGGTGTTGACATCCATCACACCTCCGGCAGCAGTGCTATCGAGAAGAAAGCTTTTTTTTTTTTAAAGCGACAACTTTAACTTCATGTTTGAGAAATTAGCGCACTTTACTGAGCTTCTGGCACATCAGACGGAAAATCTCACTCATTGTAGAGTGAAGGGGTATCCGACAAAGAACTGAATCATCACTTAAGCAGAGCTCAGAAAAGCTTCAGTCTTCAGACCCGCTGGACCTTAAACGCTGGCACTCGAGCACATTTTATTATTTTTTTCTATTTGTATTTTCTATTTTCAAATAGATATTGCTTGGATATTTAAAATGTCTTCCAGTTCCAGTGTTCATGTTCACTAGAATTACTTTCTTTAGTGTTGAAATGTTGAACTTGCATTGTTATGTCATTGCCATTGTATTACTTGAAAATGGTTTCAAAACAACAATGGTATTATTATAATTATTAATTATCTTTATTTTACCAGGATAAAAACCAATTAAGACTAAAACTATTTTTGAGAGAATCCTGGCCTAACAGCAGCAACAAATACAATACCGGAATGATCACAAAATCTTCTGGGACAATTTATCGCCCAGCAACATTGTGACAGGCCTATTCATGGCAGAGTATGGAAAACAGTCTTAGTCCTTTTCTTGAAGCCCTTAAAGAGAGGCTAGAGTTTGTTGAGTTTTTGTCAATATCAGTATTGATGCATTAAAGACTTGCAAAAAATAAATAAATAAATAAATAAAACTAAGAGGTTGGAAATTGGTCACAAAATTCAGTACAACTATAAAGCCTAAGTTAAGTAGCTTCTCTCATTTTTCTTTTAAATAGAAAACTGTAAGGGACTTGATCACTTTTTGAATGCACTTGAATAAAAACAATCCCCATATTAACAGATTTAAGCATGCAAATAATGTTCAGTAAGTCGCATAACGAGTACCCATCCATCTTTCCTCTTATTGTTTATGGATTGCAACTTCGTATGTTCATAGAGGGTTAATTTAAAGGCACCCTAATCTTAAACCTTGCATCCGCATTTAAGTAATTTTTTTCTAACAGATCCCATCAGAGTCGTATTTCATTCTGAACGTACATCTCAGCTTAGCCAGCCTCCTAGCTTGTGCCAAAGCGTCGTTCGAAGCTTTAAACCTATGAGACTACACGCAGCTTCTCAAGGCTTTAGCTTAGCATCTCCGTATTGTTTAATAGTTGGGTCTTATGAGTCCAGCTACTTATATTCTCCATTTCCAAACGCACTGGTAATGTAGCTGTAGCTGAAAGAAGCGTCATGCTCACCCTTCCTCGGCCATTGTAGATTTGCGATGGATGGCGAACTTAAAGTTCTGCAATATATTGGAGACATAAAAGTAGAGTTATTATCCATCATAAACAATAAGGTCTGATTCAATAAAAACTTAAGATGTTTGATTATTCGTGCAGATTGTGTCAGCAGTGAGGGAAACGCACCCAATCCTCCTCTCGGGTAGCGGGTAAAGAGGACGTCATAAGGCTGCGACATTGGTTTAATACCCGCAGGATGATGATGGGAATTCCGAATCTTTATGTGATCCGCATCATTTGGCTCTGCTCATCAATATTGACCTACTTTCTCTGTACTTCCAAACTGATCATTAATCAGAATCCATTGCCCCTCTCTCTTCACTCTACATGTTGCTTAAAAGCAATGTTTTTACTTTTATTAGATATGTCAAAACATATCTAATAATGTTAAACTGCATCATTCTGGAGCAATACGTCACAAATACAAACGCATGGAATATTTTTGCTTGATGTACTTTCTGTTAAGAGCATTTTTTCTCGTCTGTTTTCAATAATTATTTGCAAATTTGAGAAAACATTCTATTCAATTGTGAAAACATTTTATCTGACTTTTGGAAAAATGTCTCGATAAAATCTCCGAAATGCTTATCTTTCTTCTGTCAGTAGGCTGAAAGTACTGAAAAAAAGTATTTAAAAAAACATTTTTATATTTAATAATTACATTTTTAATAAATTCAATAAAAATCAAGTTTCCTTTAAGCTTATTGCCATGTTTTAAGTAAGTTTTTTAAAAAATGTGTTCTAAAACAAAACATTTCCCTCACCTTTTGTAGTTCTGTTGCTCAAAAGGTTGTAAATAATGCCTTGTAAGGTTGGCTGATTACTGTAGAGTGAAATTATATGACTGAAGTAAGAAAGAACTACAAAATAAATGAGCATAACGCATAAGTCAAACAGTTTTGAGATACTTTATTTCACTTTTACAACATTCAAAAATGTGCTGCTACCCCAGAAACCCGTATGTTTTTCTCAAAAGACAACATGTCTTGGCATCTTGAAGCAATAAAGCATACCATATGGCACATAGATGAGCAAAAATATATTCTTTCATAATAGTTTGTGCAGCTAATTCCATTAGTATATTCCCAAAAGTCCCACATTGATGCTGAGTATTCCCTTTATAGCTTGAGGAACTTCTCAAGTTCTTCATTCTCAATCGCTTCATTGAATGCATTAATGTCCTGGGGAGAAAAGGAAAAAGAAATTGTGCTGATTAAAAGTTTAGTTTGAGATGATAGAATCAAGAGAAAAAACATAAAGACAAATGGTTGCAAGTTATTTGTTAACAGCACAGGAAGAAGGATGTGACGTACTAACATACTCTCCTGATATCTCCTAATAGCTTGTATACAATGTTTCATATTTATTAAAGCAATTTTCCACACGACTAACGGTAACAAGTGCATCACAATTATCAGCTGAAAGGATTCACACAAACATTTTTCATTACTTTCAGAGTTCTGTGAGCATATTTGGGTAAATAAAAATGTTAGACTTTTATTTTGCTAGTCTACTAAAACTGTTTTCTTTCAAACTACATTTCTTGCAAGAGCAATTTCAAGGGATGAGAAAAATAAGACTAAGTTACTTTTTTTTTCTTT
>NW_006799992.1:1930935-1972819 GCF_000485575.1 Poecilia formosa | reverse complement strand
GGGCCGATAGAAAGAGAAGCTTGCGTAGGGTGCCATTCAGACAAGAACTGCTACTGCTGAGGAGGTAATTCAACCATTTGATTCATATGTAATGCATCACGAACGGATCAAAAAGGATGGCAGAAAATAATGTCTGTGGAACTCCAAAATAAAATGAGAACTGGTTCTTCTTCTTCAAAGTGTCTGTGAAGCCACAACAAGGATGATTCATACAGCAAATATTTATTTAGTCCATGTCCACACCCTACTGTGCTGCAAGGATTTTTTAAGTGCGGTGCATGTGGCAACCCTTCACATTTAAATCTGTTTTTTTTTTTTTTAATTCGCCTCATTCTTTCTAACTCATCACTTTTACAGGATTAATGAAAACTTACTCCACAGTATGCATCTCCGTTGAATATCTGTGGAGGAAGTGCACTTGGATTGTTTGCCTTCTTCCTCATTAAATCCTTGTCCTCAGAGTTCTGCGTAATATCCACTTGTTTGAAGGGGATATTCTTAGAAGTGAGGACAGAGATGATCCGTTCTTGATCTTTCTTCATCTGGAAAGAAAAGCATTTCATCAGTCAGTAGTGGTCAAGTGTGCCCATGCAGTGGTTTGAGATTGTCTACACATGCAAAATACAATGAACACCGTGCCTCACTGTATTTTCTGCTGCAAAAATAATAATGGAAAAAAAAAAACAAAGACTGGATACCATACCTTCACAGAACCGCTCACACTGGCCATGTACACCGTCAACATGTCTGCTATTCCAAAAGCAAAACACCGACGTGGACAAAAACTGAGGTTTTCAGAGAGAAACCACCCTGAGAATGTTGCAGTATGCTATCTGAAGGTATGTGGGCTTGCTGAAGCAGCAGACAAGGTGAACAGGTCTGGACAGAGTTTACCTTCCTGCATGGACACACCCACTCGTCTGACCGTGTTCCAGTCAAGGCCTGTCCCTGTCATTAGCAAAGCCACTCAAGAATGCACACACCCACACAGAAGCACACCTTCAAAAGTCGCGAACAGCAGGAAAACTACAACTACTGGAATTTAAGAGTTACAAACAGTTTTTTTGTTTTGTTTTTTTACTTTCTATTATTATCACCTTACTCATTAAGCACAATGAATTGATTTGAATATTTCCAGTTTAAAATCCACCATATGCAACACTGCACAAGTCATGGCCAGTGGTGGTTTCAGGTTTCAGATGTGGGTGAAAACACCTTTTGTTTTTGCTTGCAGGAATACATGTTGATAAGAAAACGTCATATCCAAACAGGGTGGAAGTAAGCTAGCATTAGCCCGTTGATTCTGGAGACACAAAGCAGTGTTCAAACATTATTAACTAAGATGTGAGTTTACTGGTAGCTCTTAGCCCTTATGTCCCTAAGGAAGTTCATTACAAATACATTTTAATGCAGTGTCTAGTATGTTCTGAGTATCTGTTCATTGATTGTGAAGAAATGCATGATCTAAGTCAATACTCTTTTCAAAGCAAAACTTTATTAATCAGTCACACTTTACAAAAAAGCAAATTACTGAGAAACACCCAAAAACTTCTTCATTCAAGGCGATTAAGACCTTCAACTCATCCTTGCACCAAATAGCATTACGATTTACCTTATCTTTAAAAATCACCACAGGAATATGAATGAAAATAATTGCTTCTGACTAAATGAACTATATTGCATGAGAGATCAGAACTATATTTTATCTGTGCAAACAATGAGCAGCTGTTCATTGCTTGCACATATCATTAAAGCAAATGATAAGGCTTACATCACTCAATTGTAAAATAAAAACTAAAAATTACTTTTCAAAAAATATATGTAAAAACACAACAAAGTTCCCCGTTTCCTTTAGAACTTGTAAGAAGCCACTACACACCTCCAAAAGGTCCAATGCTGGTTCCCGACAGGTGGGTGTGCTAACAAATAAGTTTGCTCTGAAGTCTCAGAACATTAGACACCAGCGTTGGTGTTTTCAACACCGTATAAAGAAATTAAACACCGCCGTTCAGCTTGATGTTGTGTTGCTTTGGAAAAAAAAAAAAAAAAGTAGTAGGCCTGTGTTGGATGGTACTGCTGGTTGAACCATTAAGGATCCATTAAGGATCAACCAGTGGTTCACGCTCGTAACAGACTCTTCCTGCCAAATCTTCTGGGACTTTTTCCTCAATGCTCTCAAACTCAAGGTTGTTTTTCATTGTTTTCATGCTGTCGTGTTCTCCTCTATCATACAACTGGTTGGTACGTTCCCTAAAAATGAGGAAGACAGATAAGATTGGGATGATGCCATCACACAACATAGTTTCCAAACTGTTTGACCTCAAATCAGTGACAGCAATTTTTTTGTAACAGCAGACTCAGGTAATACCAACCTGATGAAATCACAAAAGACTTGGGACTTTTATACTAATAACTCATTTAGGCCATTTGACTTTAAAATACTTGATATCTTTCACCCAACAGAAAGTGCATTACAATAGAGCAGCGGATGGCGCCCAGTGATGTGACAATGCAATCCATCCTGCTGCTGGTCATTCACAAATGACCAGAATCTACCCCTGTTGCTGTGCAGGCACTGAATCCTCTTAACTCATTATCTTCTGCATCTAAAGAAGTCAAAGTTGGTAGAGAGCTGCTCTCTTCCAACAATATCAAAGAGGTGTATGTTCTTTTCTAGGGGGGTTTTTCTGTATTTTTCTGTAAAAATGAAAATGGCCATATATTGTTGTTATAGTTAGAAAACATTTTCAAACACCTGCCTGAAATAAAATTTAGCACAACCAATTGCCATCTGAACAGTTTTTTTTATTTCAACAAATAAATAGCATCTATACTTATACACTATTTATCTATATACTCAGTTTTTTTTGTTTTTTTTTTTACAAAATGCATCATGGGTTTTTAGCGAGTGAATATCAAGGAACAAAGCATTAGGGTAAGGAGCCCATAAAAGACGAAGTTGTAGTGAAGTTAGTGAGATGGCTGCGGATTATCCTCACCTTTCATCGAGCGCCCCGTTGCCTCTGTCGTCCAGCTCTTGTTTTTTGGTTTCTAGCCTGTTGTTAAACTGAACCATGATAACTAAAAGAGAAAGCACAACATCACGGTCAACTGAGAAGCAGTTCTTGTTTTCACATAAAGTCATGGATTACTCAGTTTTTACTTTAACTCAAACAAACCTTTCTTGTTTTAGGTAATTTAGAATTGCCAAAATGTATATATTTGCTAAAAGACACAGCAACGACAGAAAGAATTTATTGGAGATTTATTGCTAATTTCAAAGTCAGACGTTTACATTCGGAGTGATTACTTTCTCTTTCAACAATAACTTCTGATAGGTTAACTTAAACATTTCAGTTAATTAGCACACATACCTGTGGATGTATTTGAAAGTTATAATTTTGGTAATTTGAGACTTGGTCTGATTTAACCTTAGACTAAAAAAAAAGAATGTATGTATTTGGTGTATGCAGTGTGTATTACGCCCAGCTGATAAGAGCTGTAATACACAGCAACATCCAAATGATAAACTCTGCAAGTTTTCAAACATAGATGAGTGAAAAAGGCCCAATGGACTACTGAACAATTTAGTATTCGATAGACATCAACAATAAAACAGGAATCTTACCAGCGCCTCGCCATTTCTTTCTCCAAACAAAGAAACCAATGGCCAACAAGAGAAGCAGTATCACTAACACACTCACAACAGCTGCAACAACTGATGAAGAGGTGCTTGCTGCAAAGATAAAAACATGTGTTGGAAGAAAAACGGACGAAAAACAAAACCATGACAGAAGTAAAGTAATTATTTCTTTGTGTCAAATGTTACCGAGTACAGTGAGTTTGAGGGTCTTGGAGGGAGAGGAACAGAAGGGAATTGATGAGATGTTAACAGCGTAGACACAAGCATAGTCTCCTTGGTCTTTAAAATCTATTTCTGGGAATTCAAAGTACGCCATGTAGAAAATGCTGTGTCCAAACGCCGGTATGGCCTCGGTGATATTTTTGTCAGTCCTGCTCAGGTAGAAGACGCCACCAGGAAACTTGGAATGAATCGAGCAGGTTATGGACAAGGCGCTTCCTTTGGCGATGGATAGTTTAACAGGACTGTAGATCACCATCTGATGAGCAGATGTCAGAGAGATGCTGGGTGTTCCTAACATTACTGCAAGATAAAGACAAATTTTCTTTTAGATTTCATGATAATGTCTGTATATAAGTATGAATTTATATTATGTTCTGTAAAACAAAAACAATGAAGAAACTTTGTTTTTTACCGTTAACAGAGAGATCGGCTGTATTTCCTTGAGGATAATAAATAATTTGATCTGCCAGTTTCTTATGATATTCACAGAAGTACGACCCATTTAGGTTGAACTCTGCTTGAGGGAAGACAAAGGTCGCCGCCTCATGGTCTGAGAATTTTTCCTTAGAAAATGACCCTTGAGTCTTTTTTAGCACAAAAGTCCCACCCAAGTGTTCTGTTGCCACGGTGCATGTGATTTCCACTTTCTCACCCCAGAGTACGTCTGCAGAAGGACTCAAAGTGATCTGGGGCTTTTGTAGATCACCTGTTGCAGAACCACAAAAGTTCAATTAGGGAAGAGAAATAAATTCTAGATTCAAAGTGAACCTGGTTCCTTACCTAAACAGATGACGCCAGCATCTTCTCCATGCCCACAGTTGTTTTCTCCAAAACCGCGGTGTTGACAGTGCGTAAGTGCGACTTCTTGGCCTGTACACTCCACGTTGTCCAGCCATATTGGACCGGAGCCTCTACCAAAATGTGCACTGGTGGGGGCCGAGACCGCATGACCGCAACCAATCTGTCTGCACACCACATCAGCGTTGCTCATTTGCCAGTCGTCATCGCACACGGTACCCCACTGGCCTTTGTAGAAGATCTCCACTCGGCCAGAGCACTGGCCTGAGCCGCCAACCAACCGCAGCTGGGCTGCATGAAAACAGAAAAACATCCTGTACAAACCAAATGGACACCCAAAGAGTCACACCTTTACGAACAAACCATGATCAAACCTGTCACAGGTAAATAAATCAATAAAACCCATTAAACTCTACCTTTATACCAGACGTAACGATTAAAGATCTAAACTCAGGTTTTATTGTGTTTGCCGTAGCTTTAATATAGAAATATCATAAAAAAATGAAGCAATCTATAAAATCCTTACCTGCACATATAGCCCCAGCATCATGTTCATGTCCACATGTTGACCTACTAAAGCCATTTACTGAGCATTTTTGAAGAGAAGTCAGGTTGCCGAAACACGAATCACTCGCCTCCACTACAGTTCCATTGCCCTGACCAAAGTGTGCAGCGCCAGGAGCGTTCAAAGTGTGGCCACACTCCAGCAACTGGCATATCACCTCGGCTTTACTTTCCGTCCAGGCTGCATCGCAAACTGTTTGCCATGTTTCACCATGACGGACCTCAACCCTTCCAGAACACTCATCCTTGCCTTTAGCCAACCGGACCTCTAAGCTCCCTGGGAAGACAAAGTCATGCAAAGATGTAGCCATACAGCGCACAACATCTAGTTAAAAGTAAAAAAAAAAAAAAAAAAAACATGTTTTTAATGTGCACTACATGCAGGAGACAAGGATTTCAAGGTGTATTTACTGAGGAATCTTCAACCACAATGTCATATTGAGAAAAGAAAAGAAAAAACAAGGAAACAAACTAAAACCATGAATGTTTTTTGTTGTTTTTTTCGCTTTTATTATTACTCACCTGTGCAAATCACACCAGCTTTAGCAGTTGTGTTGCATGTTCTGTCTCTATAGGGTCTTTGTGGGCACTGGGAAAGAGTAGACTCCCTTCCACTGCATTCAATTTGATCAATCCAGGTCTGTCCCGACCCGAGGCCATACTCTGTCATTTTGGTAATCTTATGAGCCCTGTCGCAGTTCAGCTGTCTGCACACAACCGTTGCATCGTTAATGTCCCAGGATTCCCCACACACAGTCCCCCACTGGCCTTTGTCAAAAAACTCCACTCTCCCAGCACAACGATGGGGCCCGTCAGATAACTTCACATTTCCTGGAAATTACAGGTGACATACAGGGGTGATCAGAAAATTACAAATTTCATGCAAATTAATGCTTTATTGAGGTAGTTTGTTAAAATTTGACATGCCACATACCAGAGCATTGGACCGATGCCTCTTCAGTGCCATCATTTCTGCTTCTGGTGTACTCTCTCACCGTGCATTGAGTGACGGAGCGCTCCGTACCACTACAACTCATCTTTAAGCCTCTGAGTTCTCCACTGTCCCCAAATGATCCTGAGGCCTTGACAGCATCTCCACAATTCATATCTCTGCACACCACTGCAGCTTCATTCATGCCAAAGTTGATATTGTATACTGATGACCAGCGGCCCCCATTGTAGACTTCAACCCTGCCAGAGCAGGTGTCAGTGCCATTTATCAGCCTAAGGTTAGCTAAAAAAATAAAACAAGAGGAGTTTTTTAGGTGATAAAAGACTGATCTGAGCACATAAAATTTTGATGATCACACCTCTGAAACATAGGATAAAAGACGACAGTAAAGATACCTGAACAAATCACCCCAGCATCTTCCCCATGGCCACAGTTGTTTTCTCCGAAAGGTGGTCGGCGGCAATGCAAAAGGGACGACTCGTTGCCGATGCAGTTTACGTCATCGAGCCAGATGTCTCCCTGGCCTTGACCAAAGAAGGCTGAAGTTTTAGCTGTCTGAGCGGTTCCACAGTCCAGGGCTCTGCACACCACCTGAGCATCTCTGATGTCCCACTCATCATCACACACCGTTCCCCACTGGCCATCATGCAGAACCTCCACTCTACCAGAGCATCGGTCAGTGCCGTTAACAACCCTAATTGGAGGATTACCTGAAGAAAAGTCATATTTGAAGTACAAAAGAGTTATTAATTGCCAGATCAGAGAACAACTTAGTGTAGTACTTATTATATTTGATTAGTACTTTTTTCAAAAGGCATGATGGCTACAAAACTTTGGAATCTGCATTGCACCAAAAATAATGGGCACACCAATTTATCTCTCAAAGCAAATAAATTCCTAAGTTATTATTATTTATTGGCTTCACAAAACAATGAGATGCAAAAGGTACAAAATAGTTATGCTGCATAAAGAAGTGAGAACTATATTTACCTTAGTCTACTGTGTACTATGTTTACAACTGTACTAATGTATAATTAAAATTAAAGTTAATTAGCAAATGCAGTGTGGCACAGTGACATGAAGATGACTTGCAATGGATAAGAAAAATTTAAAATTAACCACTAAAGAGCCTTTTTATGAACTGGTTCAACATGGAAACTTAAATGCTTTGAAATTCCTCATTAAAAATATGGAGAGTTACATCTTGTTTTCGCAAATAGTCTGTCTTACCTGCACATGCAATAGAAACACCTTCACATCTCCCGACACTTTCGTCCACCACACACTGAGTGATGGAGCTCACGTTACCAGAGCATCTACTTATAAACCCCGCCAGCGGGCTGTCACCAAAAGTGAAGACGTCTTGGTTTTTCTTTGGAGTTCCACAATTGAGTTCTTTACAGAGCACTGTAGCCTCTGTCCCACCCCAACTGTTGCTGCAGATCTTTCCCCAGCGACCATTGTGGAACACCTCTACTCTGCCAGAGCAGCTGTCGGTGCCGTTAATCAATCTCACGTTCTCTGGTAAGTAAGCAGTAAAAGAGGTTTGTGTCAGATTTATGTAAAACGACTTGTGCATATATCAGTGGCAAAAATATTGCAGCAAGTGTCACCTGAGCAAACAACACCAGCATCTTCATGGTGGTCACAGTCGTGCTCTCCAAAACCTCTGTGTGGGCAGTCAGACAGGGACTTCTCATGACCAGTGCAGTCTATGTCATCCAACCAAACCTGGTCCTGCCCTCTTCCATAGAAGGCCTTGTACTTGACAGCAAGAGCATTCCCACAGTTCATCTCTCGGCACGTTACAGCTGCTTCCTGCATGCCCCATTTGTCATCACAAACGGTTCCCCATTGTCCCTCATAGTACACTTCTACGCGGCCGGAACATCGATTAGTCCCGTTTACTAGCCGGATTGGCTTGCTGTCTGTGAAGTTTCGGAAAGGAAATCGAGATATTTCCATCCAAGCACGTGACAAAAATAAAACGCTTAGCGTTATAAAGTTGAAGTAAATTAGTGTGTGATGTGAGTTATGAGTTTGACTTACTCATGCAGGAGATGGTAGCATCAATGCAGGTTTCTCTGAAGTCTTGCATCACGCAGTTGGAGATGGAGGTCTCGTTCCCCACACAGTTCGCTTTGACACCATGCAGCCCCTGTCCCTCTCCAAAGTACTGCGTCGCAGCCTGGACAACGGGCGCGCCACAGCTGATCTCCCGGCACACCACGTCTGCTTCTTCCTTACCCCAGTCACTGCTGCACACTCGTTTCCACTGGCCATCTTGGAAGAGCTCCACTCTGCCATTGCAACGACTGGTTCCATTGAGAATCCGAATATGTTCTAAAACAACATACAGTGATCAGTATAACATCACTGTCCGATGTTATATGAAGGGGGATAGCAGAGAATCTCATCCACCACTCAAATCAATGACAGTAAAAACAAACAAACAAAAACCAATAAGAATAACAATTTAATCAGGAAAGGCTTTGGAGTAGATGTTGTTCATTTTTACCCATTTTCTATTTTGCGGTGCAAGATGAAGCATTCTGCAAACATACTTTCGGTATACTGCAAGGCATGTCAGTTTACTCCAATGAATATCTGAAATAGGTCACTTATTGTTATTGTTTAGTGAGAGATCCTAATCTGTCATGTTCTATAAGAGCCTCAACGAGGATCAGAACCAAAGAAGTGAAAGGAGGGTGTATGTTATTTTCAGAAAAAATAATGTACAATTAAATTAATATTTTTTTAAGATTAGCACTTTTATGTCAAGTCATTAAAATACATTGCACAGAGTCGTTGCAGCTCGCAGAATATGCCTAGTACACCCTAATATGTATTAACCCTTGTGCGTGCGAGGACTGAGGCAAATGATACAAATTTTATGGGTGTGGGGTTGGTTGGACTGCACTTGTAAATACAAGGGTTAAAACAATGAAATACTGATAATAGTGTCAGAGTCTTTGATTCATTGTTTCATTCTATTCCCCGTGAAATAACACTGGCGCCACTCTGATTCCCCTGGTGAATTTGGTGCAGAAAGAAACGCCACGGTTGAGATTGGATTAAGAAAAGTCTTGATGATGAAACTATGCAAAACTTGCCACACAGCAGCAATGTGGGCTCTTGGGACCATGGATGATTTTCCCTGCTCATTTGATTTAAATTCAGAAAGTTTTTAAGTATTTAAAAGTCTAGATTTGTAATACGAGGTAGAAGATCAGGGTCCATGCTTCCACAAACCTGAACGATATATCTTTTCCCAGATAGTGTATCTACTGATAAGCACAGTTCCACCGGTTTGATTTTGACCTTGTTCACTTTGAACTCATTTAAGTTCAAAGTGAACTTAAATACTGAAAGTACATTTACGATTACAGTCTTGTAACATTTGCACACATTTTACAAACGTGCTTATTTTGACTCTGGTTTTAAAAAGCACACACATTTATTTTCCCAGATAATAAGTACGGGCTCTAATTAAACGTACGACGCAACTCAAGTATAGTGAGTGATATATCAGACTTACCAGAGCATACGACTCCAGCATCTTCACTATGCCCACAGTTATTAATCCCAAAAGGCTTGTGCTCGCACTTGGTAATGGATGTCTCTTTCCCATTACACTGCACATCATCCAACCAGATCTCATTTGTGCCTTCTCCAAAGAACGCACTTTTCTTGGCCTCCATAACCATGCCACAGTTTAACTCTCGGCACACCACCTCAGCATTAGCAACGCTCCAGTGATCATCACACACGGTTCCCCAGACGTCGTTGTGGTAGATCTCCACTCTGCCAGCGCAACGTGAAGGCCCGACAAGCCTAATTTTATCACATTCTGGAAATGAAACGTAACCAATTTAAAATTAAATACTAATAATAAAAAAAACAAACAAATACAATGGACAAAGACAGCCAAGAGGCCTCTTTAATAAAATGGACATAGATATGGAGCCATGTACTTGGAGTTTACTGACCTGTAAGTAGAGGTAAGCTCAGCAGACCTGAAGGGCAATTACATATAGTTTAAATAATTATGTGTGATGCTATGAAGATCTACAACAAGAGTAAAAAAAAAATTTAAAAAAAATGAAAAAATGTGGCAATTTGGAAAAATCATTCTTTTTCCAACATTAGAGTGATGCAAAATTGAAATAGTATCTGTTTTAAAAGAAACGTAGTATCTTATCTGTTGCTCCCATGTGAAATCCATCAAAGTTTCACGTGGGAGAAAGAAATGCTTTGCTGATGTAGTTGTAAGGGAAACCATTTTGCCAAAGATGAACAGAAAGTATGTGTCTAGAAAAACAGAATCTCACCTGCAATTAAAAGGAAACGAAAATGCTGACTTTCCATATTAGGTCCTCGGAGAAGGCCAAATTCTGCAAAAGGTACAGAAAATTTAAGTAAAAAAGAGGAAGTTATTGTTCCCTCTACAATGATGGTTACATGTGATAGATTTTGGACTGAAATAAGAGCCTTTTGGATGCCATATCGTTATTTCTCGTTTCTCGAAAGGATAAAATACATTCACTTCTTACCTGAACGTCCAAATATTGTCTCGCACTATTTAGAAATTAATAAACAAACAGAAAACGTGTTTGTGTCGTAGGTTGTGCGCGCCATGCGGATCCCTTTGAATAAAATGGACTGTGTGGACTTGAACTGCAAACTGGAACATGTTGACATTTTGATCAATCATTAAAGATGGAACATGACAGGGGATTTCATTTTGTTTTTACACCACACATCAAAAAAAAAAAGATCTAACACTCGAAATGAACAGAACACCTTTTAATATGCATTACTTTTAGAAAGTAGGTGTGCAATATATTAGCTTTTATTAATATCATTACTTCTTTTTTTTTTAGTAATAATGTGTCAAAAGATTCAGAGGAAAACATCCAACATCAAAAGGAACCATGTTTGAGAACAAATGTCGAGCGAGCTTGACCTCTGACCATGCAGGCTTATGTTATTCCTGTCTTATCATTTTTAGATGTTCCAACTTATTTAACACTTTTTCCATTTCTACATATTTTGCAATGACTTTGTTAACAATGGAAAAACCATAATTACGTGTTATTCTGTGTGAGAATCCAGTCTGTAAAATATTCACACATACTCATCTCCAGTGAGGAAAAGGTGTGCTGAACATTTCAATGATGGAGACTTTCACATAAATAGGTGAAAGTTTGGATTACTCCTTAGCAAACTTCTGGATGATTTTGAGCCTCAATGTTGGAAAAGTAAAACTTTTAATGTTTTTTTGTTTGTTTGTTTTTTTAAAAAAAAGTTCTCTTACCTTGCAGGCTTGATGCAGCCTCTCTTTAAACAAGAACAGAAAAATAACGAAAACTTGGCCTCTAGCAGCCCCTCACTTTCACAAGCACTTGACATTCAGGAACTAGCTCCTGCCCACCATCTTTTATATCGCTTCGAGCCTGGATGCAAAACATTTCCTATTATGAAACTCTGCTTCTCTGTGATCAGCGCATTTATTCATTTCCTTGTACAAACCATTTTTTTTCTTCCAGAAATGTTCAGCAAAGCAAAACAGCACTGCTAAGTGTAACGAAGCTGCACCTTCCGGAGCATGTTTGATAATCCAAAACACTACTTTACATTTGTAATTTCTAGTAGATTGACACAAATTGATGCATGACTGCAGGGTGACAGGAAAGTGACATTAGAAGTAAAAAATATTTGTGATTTAACCAGAAAAAAGTCCTAAAAGTGTGGCATATAACACTGATGAATAGCATCCTCACCTACTGACAAATATGTGATGTAAAAAACATTTCTAAGTTCTAAGACTGGTCATGTCCTGTGTTTGGCAAGCAGACTAATACAGTTTGAATGACCAAAAGATGTTTAAGATTAGATTGAACATCTAGTTAAAATTTCAGGCAGGCCATATATGGGGGCAGGGGTGTGTGGAGGGTGAAGGAAGGGGGCAATCTGTGCTCAGATGTATTGCAAAAGTGTATTTGTCTATTCAGCATTTTGGGTCAACTGACTTCGGCTATTTTTGCGCACCATAATTTCCTTTACTGAGAATCTGCACAACTTCTCCTTATTACTTGTTTTCATAGTGCACACTCTTATAGGTATTTCAAAAAGTGCACTTGTTTCTTCATGTCTAATTACTGATTTGCTTGTGAACAATAGACTAATTTAGCTACCATGCAAATGGTAGTAAATTAGTTTTGCAATTTATACGTAGTTTATTTGGCAGCAGTGAACGAGGAGGACATAATGACTGGCAAAAATGAGCAAGTGATATGCAATGATTTCTCTTCAAAATGAAAACTTCAAATGGGGCAGAAGTGTAGGCCTTAAAAATTAAGGACAAAAGTTCTGAAAAATGACTTATATTACTTTTTTTTTTCTTTTTTTTCGCATCAGCAACGCATCCACGAGGTAGCTGCACAATCGATGTGAGAGAAGAAGATGCGGAAGGTAGAGCTACATGAAGACAGATGACTCACCGTGGCAACCCTTAAGGAGAAAAGCCAAAAGAAAAAAAAAGATTTCTGCATAAGCTTATGTTGTGGAAGTACAACAAAACGTGGTATTTTGAGGACAAAGTGCCTCTACTGCAACCATTAACAATGCCAGCATGCCAAATAAATTCACGAGCAGTGTGTCGAGAAAACTGTGTGACAATAACGAGGTACAATCTCTTTTAAGTCAGAAAGGTCACAACTGAAAAACAGCAACATCTCTTGGGACTTTTAAATGTCTTTTAGAAGAAAGAGAGCGTGAAGAAGGAAAGTCATAGTGAGCCCCTTCATGCCTTTTTAACCAGTCGAAATAAAAAGTGTAATTTTAAGGTGAGAAATTTTGTTATGAGATACACTCATCTAGTTTTAAGGAAAAGAAAGATTCTGCAAAAGTAAGAGAACTGATTTTTGTGAAAAAAGAATTTGGCATTTCTTAATGAAAGGCTGTTCTTCTTACTAAATATTTACTAATATAAAGGGTTAAATTATTACTTATATTTTCAGTGTGAGATTATGCCAAGGAAATAAAAGACAGACTAAGAAATACTTGCTTTTTTTGTAAATGGTGAAAGGTCATATCTTAAACATTATGAGCCATTAAAGCTAATTTTTCACTGGTGCTCGACTAAACTAGAAATTCACACACACACACACGCACACACATACTGATTATTTAGATTACTAACAAATACACACGGGATTAAAAAACAACACAGAAAGACTCTAAACTGCCTGAACGACATCACAACAATATGAGACTTATTGAATCTATGTAGCCTTTTCTACATCTGGTTAGTTTTCTCTGTCGTTGACAAAAATACAGAAGAGTGACGCTTGGAAAGAAATACAGGCTAAGCACATATTGATGTTCTAGTAAATCATTACAAACTCTGAGATACAAATCAGGCTCTGGTGGGAAATTGCGTTACATCACGTCTCATGCAACGAGGCACTCTGCCTGACAAACAGAGTGATCGTGTTACAAACAGGATGACTGATGGTCAAGGAAGGTGAAAGGAAAGAATTTACAGCAAATGATTGAAACTGACTCAAGAGAAGATCAGAGACTGTAGCCTCTGTAATTCAAGATCGAGGAAGGATCCATCACGTTTTTGTGCCTTGTTTGTTTTCAGAACTTCAAATATTTCCATTCTGAGGTTTCAGCACACACGACTGGGATTATTAATTTGCAGCCATGTGAACAAGTAGCAACAGAAGCTGCTTTAAATTACTGAGAACCAGGGCCATTACTGAAACATATAGGTTTAGAATCTGTTGTGTGTTTTGTAGATTTTATTATATTCACTGTAGAACCTGGAAAAAAATGTCCAGTTATGTAAAACGGTTGTTTTTCACATTGTGTTTCATGCACTTATGTTTAGCCCATCATTCATTTAGGCAGAATCCCCTTACAGACATACAAAAGACAGAAACATGTTAGAAAAATTCATTTAGTGAACACTTTAATTGTAATTATGATGGTCCAAAACTATCTTGGAATCTGAAAGTTAAATAAGAATGTTTTATTTGCTCCATGGTTAACTCCATTAGGTTGACACAGAAAAGAGCAGCAAACAGGGGCCTTGGCTGTAGAGAAGTTGTGGCTTTATTGCCGTAATTTATCATCTTTTTTTTTCTTTTTCCCAGGATCAGCTTTTACTTCCGTTTTTGTTTTACTCTTCAGGGCCTTAAAGGAGCCACATACACATTTCTGACGAAGTAATACCACGGTGTAAATGACCACAAAACAAAACAAAACAAAAAAAAAAAAAAACTCAGTTTGATTTCCTGTATCGCATTACATTTTCATTGTAATGAAATAAAACACAAATAACTTGACAAATTAAAAGCAATTTTACTCCTTCCACTTCACTTTTATGTGGAACTTTTGTTCAGTCTCATAACATCATAAAACATTTTAAATTAGTGCTTTCTTTATCTGTCCATATGACACTTTTGTAAGGCAGTGTATGTGATGCTCTCTGTAAAACAGCCACACTTATGTTTGTCCATGATGTGCTGATCTCCCACTATTGATTCATTTTTTTTTTAAATTAATTATTAGTTTACTATATTTTACAGTTGTGCTCATCTCTGTTAGAGTAAAAGCTAATGTAAAAAAAAAATTAAATAAAATGCACTCGACAGCAAAGCAATTATTGTGAAATAATGTAATCTGCATTTATGCAAAAATAATCTTTACAGTAATGTGTGATTGAGTAGAACTCTTATGAGCTTATTACAAGCAGAAAAACAAGCCAAAATAATAATAAAAAAAAGACAGCAAAACAGGAAGAGTAGCACACTATAGTGTGTGGTACAGTGAACCTGTAGATCATCTGCTAACAAAAAAAAAATACAAGATCATCTCATGATGCAACAACAAAGGAGACATATCAGCAAAATTGGGAATATTTTTGCATGAAACTTTGCCTGTAATGTTACATTAGAGTTGAGAAAATAATAGATCTGTTCATCCATGATGATGATGAGATAATATCAAACAAAAAACCATTTTAACAGGGATTGGAGAGCAAACAGACTTAAGACGGAAAGACAAGAAAAGTTAAACTTGTACTTCATGACATATACAGCACAAAGATGGAAGTCTGTCCACAGTGGAGTGAATGTTTACTTTAACATTTGGCAGTGTAGAGAGAAGGGGAAACACAAGCTGTCAAAACAATTGGAGCACCTAATCCCAGGATTAAAATGATCCATACAGCCTTTGTTTGTCTTCGTCTGTAACAAAATGCAGCCTCAATAGAACCGAAGAGTCCAAGATTTAGACCCAGAGACAGCATGGGAAGGCCAAAATGTCCCAAGTTTAAATCATACCACTGGACCGACTGCATGCGTAGGAGACAAATAAACATGAAATATTAAAACAGCATTATTTAACTAGATAAAGGTAGGTACAAATTATTTAATCCTGACATTTAGTAAACCTTTTGAACTTGTAAGATTTGATTTGGTCCCAACATAGACACAGACAGGCACCCAGGCGAACTCCTGGTTTGTTTTAGGCTACATTAAGTCTTCCCTTCATCCAACCAGCCCTTCATTAGCAGCTGCTGACTGATGCAGAGGCTAACAGAAAGTATGCAACACAGACGCTCGCTCACTTAAACAAGGGTGTAAACAAAAACTGTCCTGCAGTGAAGCACCTAAACATTTACCCCCGTCCATTGCACTGACGTTTTTAAAAGGCCACTGATGGAAAATGCTGCTACGTGGTTCTGGAGTTAGCGGGGATATGTGCTACAAGCATCGTTTGCCGACGCGCCGTGTTAAGCAACAAAACCAAAACGCAAGTGGAACCCGGGCAAAGTTAGTCCTCCATGATTTCATCTCTGTCGCTGCAGGGTCAGCCCCTTTTCAGATCCGGTGAATGGGTCAGCGAGGCGGCATTCACTAGGGCTGAAGTTTGGCAAAACTCTGGAGTCGTCACGAGAACGGAGGTGATGCAATGCAGGAAGTTATGCACGTGTAAAGATGTCCTGATGACAAGACGGGAGCTTGATCTAGCACTCCAAATCCTGGGGGGGGCAAGGGAAATAAAAAGAAAAATCACATATACAAAATCCCAACATTATTTTCAGATAGCCATCATTTTGTTACCATTCAGGGCAGAAGCTGAAAATAATAAAACGTTAAGTGTGAGTATGAAGTATGAGTAAAAAAAGGGTTTGGGGAATGCTTGGATATAACATGTGATGCATGGATAAACATGAATTTTATGCTTGGGGAAGAAAAAGAACAAAAGAATCAGAACTATAATTTATCTATATTTATACTGGGCCAAAACAGTCGAGTTCAAATTACTCAAAGCTTCTCAAAATTTAGATTTAAAAAAAATAAAATTAAAATTAAAATTAAGAAAGTTGTGTTGTGTTGTTGTGCATCTAAACATCTTTGGAGAGCATACAACATAAATATGAATGTAGTAAAAAAAAAAAATATAGATGAAACATGAGACGAGTGCTGAATCTCATGATTTGTTGAAATTTGTACTACTGCTTCTTCCTTTTCCCTCCTCCCCTGCTCACAAGAGAATAAAAAGCTGATGCCTATGAAATGCCAACTGGTGATTCACCAGTTTAACCAGAAACTAAATTGTGGGGAGGGGAGTATGAGCTGCTGATCAAGCAATGTTGTGAAAGAGAGCATTTTCTGCGTAACTGAAGAAGTAGATTTCTCAGTGCACTGAGTGATTTACAGTACAGAGACAATGCATTTGATTATATATGAACATAAACTCACTGTTTTACTGAGTGGGGAACTGAGTCCAAGGAATGCAAACACAGTGTTGTTCTCCTTTGACTGGAAGAAATCTTCGTAGTCCTGAGATGGAAGGACAAAATGTTGATATTTAGTGAAATGCTGATTTTTTTCTCTGTTCTTTTGGTTCTCCGTAAGGACGACTTCCTCACGCATTTATTAAAAAATATAATTTACCCAGAAGGCACCGCAGAGTGACGTTGGATTACCTTAGCAAGCGAGAGTGATGGCAGGCAGAGCTGATAATCCGCCCCCATCCATGAAACTGGATTATGAGGGGATTACAGAGTTGCGTGCGATCTTAGATGAGAACATATCCGACTGCTCCATCTCATTCACCAACATAGGTACCCTTAAAGGGCAAACATCGCTACATTTTGAAAAAAAAAATTAAAATAAAAATCTGCCTGATCTGGCAATGTAAAAACAGATTGGTCCTACAAGGCCACAGTCTGCCTGTTGCTGCAGACAGGAAACATGTTGAGGAAAGACACTTTAATGAGAGCAGAGCTGAATACGTGTGTGGCCTATTATTGGCAACACACAGGGGGACAGTTTCACCATTTGAATCAGTTTGTCTAAAGTATGTAAGCCGAATGGACTCTTGATTTGAACGGAAGAAACACGAGGGACAAGGAGACAGCGCAGTTCAAGCCTCGGTTTTGATAGGATCTTGAACTTTGCACTCAATCAAAAGCTTCTACAAGAGGCATTTACTCATGTTATTTTCATCAAATATGAGAAAAAAATTTTATTGATCTGAAACATCAAAGGGTGATGGAAAAAACAAAATAAAAAACAAAGAAATCTGTATCTAAATCCTTGTATCCTAATTTTAACAGCGGATATAAATGCAACGATCATAAATAACAAGCCCAGACAAGATTAGAAAGACAAACATTTGATATATGCCTTTTAAGCTTTCACTGAATTGCACCAATGCTCACTTGTGTCGTAGCTGTTTTTTTATATATACAGAAATGCAGCATTTAAACACAAATCAGTCCATAAAAAGTAGAGAAACAAATATTTTATCTTTTAATTATGTTTTGTGTTAAAATTCACTAAGCAAAAGAGTATAACAAAGTTTGCCATGTTCAGGAGTAACACAACATGTGGAGTTGCTGGCTAAACAGAAAGAAAAAAAAAGATTTATGGTTAAACGTCACCTCACAAAAACTTGGAAGTTTGAAGATCTGCTGATACGGTGGTGATTACTAAGATGTAGAAACTGATATCTATCTTACACCACAGTAGCGATCCTCATTGAAGATCTGCGGAGGCAGTGGGTTGCCTTTCTCTGGTTTCTTTTCCTTGGGGATGTTGCGGTACATCCAGAGCCTCTGCTCCTCCAGCATGGTAATGTCGACTTCCTGGAAGTTAATCCGATTTGCCTCCAGGAAACCCACAAGTGCCTGCTGATGTTTCTTTACCTAGACGGGTCAAAAGAGGGAAGCAAAGATGATTCGCTTTTAAAAGCATCGGAGTTACAGACGCAGTTCTTCATAAAAACCAGTACCGGAGCCACTACAAGAAACACAATACACTATTTTATAACCTCGTAAACGACACAAAAGAATGAAAGAAATTACAATTCTGCCTCTCAGCCCACCGAAAAGATTACTTCATTGCTCACACAAACACATGAGTTCATATTGACACTTGAAACGCATTAACATCATAAGGACTCAGTTTGCAGAGTGAGCATTAAGAACTATTATTAATTTATGGAGAGGTGTAGGTTTGGAATCTCAGATCTGAAATCCTTTAAGCTTGGCATGAATCTCTTCTTTCTCCACACAGCAATTAGCTAATGCCATGCAGTTTAGGATTTGATTTTTGCCAATATATCTGTTTCAGCCATAACTGGATTGTACAGAATGATGGGTCTGATTGACAAGCCTCGGCGAAAGAACCATTTTATTACAAGCCCCCCTGAAACAACAGAAACATACGCAACAGAGTAATGGAGGAGACAGCTGGGATCTGGAGTGGATACAGCTGTTCCCTGTGGGGCTGACCTCTGGGAGACTGTGCTCCTCTCAGGATGCATGACAGCATTTGTTAACTTTGTGGGAAAGAAACATCCAAAGATATATTTAGAGGAAAAGAAACCTCCCACACTTGAAGCATCCGTCACACACAGTATAGGCTCACAGGGCAATCACTGCAAACCTGTTTCTTCCTGGAATTATCTTTTTTTTCTCTCTCCTCACTTTGAATGTGATTCTTTTAGTCATTTCCAGTTACCTCATCAAGCTTTTATTATACATTTTTAGTTTCTTTTTTTTTTCTCTTCTATTTTACTTCAATTCTGTTGAGAGTTTGCCTGTGTAAGTGATTCATGGTATTCCAGATGGGATTTGGAGCTCTTGTTTTTGTAAACCAAAGACAATTTTCCATATTTCTACATATTAACATAGAGTGGGTTCAGTTAGCTCATTTACAGACCTGAATTAGACGGTCCAAGATAAAACCCTGAAAACGCCTGAGTTGTGTCCATTAAAGAAACTGAACTGCATTCCTTTAAAAATAAAATAAAATAAAATAAAATCTCGATACTGAAATGTTCATTTGAAGATTAAATGACAAATCGGTACATTTGTGTGGCAGCGTGCGTCATTCTATATGTGGGAATTTACATGTTATTTTAGGAGTGGTAAGAATCACAAAGGGGCTTTTGTTCTTGCTTAAGGACAATAAGGGATTGTTCTGTGTGGTCAGTTATAGACACGACCAGACGAGACTGCAAATAATCCGTTATCTCCGTAAGGTTCTCTTTGTCTGGTAGAAAAAATAAAAAAAATAAAAATAAAACAAACAAAAAAAAACAGTTTTATCTGGACCACTAGAGTCCATCTGGCGAAAGGTTAGAGCTTCATGCAGAACCAGTGTTAGAAGATCACAGTGTTAAATTGATAAGGTGAAATGTAGGGTGGCTCTAAATATTGAATGAATAAAGTGCTCCTGATTAGTGTCATTAATAGTATCAGTGGATGAATTAAGTTTTTTTTTTGTTTGGGCTTATCGAATATATTGTAAAATGTACAGACACAAAAGTATACAAACACAAAAATGATCACATCTTGGTGTAAAAATTCTTAAGAGATTTTTTTTTTAATCGATTAGCTAAGTGATTAAAGAAAAATTATATTTTATTCACTGACCGGTAAAAGAAAACTACCAATTAAAAACAGTCTCATGCCAAAGGATTCATGCCTCTTGAATTTGTTCAGATTTTCTAACCTAAAACAAACAAACAAAAAAATCCATGTATTTTATTTGGATTGAAGGCATACATTAAAATTGTAGAACAAGCGACTCAAGCTTGCTTTGCAAATCTAGAGACTACATTTCTACCTATCCTTCTCGAGCTTAGTGGATTGAGAGAGTCTCTGTAAATGACAATTTTAAAATATTGCCAAATATTCTCAGTTAGGCAACAGATATTCATAATGATTGGATCAAAGTAATTTCATAGATGTATGATTAGATGTATGTTTAGAAGTTCGATATTGGCCTTGTCTGACTGAAACTTCTTCCACGTGTTTGCTCTGTCCCCCTACATGGCTTGTGACAACATGAAAACAGGACACTGAGAACACATCTCTATTTCTTAAACCAGAATTTTTTTTTTTTGCATGTCCACAGAACCTTCATTCATATCAATAAAATACATTTTTGATTGGACTCAACAGATCTTTGTAGTGAAGAGAAGAGGATAACCTAATTTGCATATGATCTATTCTCTGCTGTTCATTTCCACCCCATTAATCTGATTGTGTTAAACTGATTATGCTACTCTGGGGTCAAACTTAGACCCTTTTATAACCTATTTTCTCTGTGCTTGCCTGTTTTTTTTTCTTTTTGCACTTTTGTATTTGAGTGTTTTCCAGATTTCCTGACTTTCTATTACTGCCCTTCAAGAACAGTCTTTACAGTCTTCACTTTACACCAACTGACTGACCCGTCCTCAGTGTTTCTTCTTTATTCAGCAAATTAAATCAAAAGCATTCAGAATAAATAACACTCACATGAGCTCTGCCTTGCACTAGCTGACCCAAATGGTGGAGTTACTTGAGCGTACGTGAAAATGTGCAAGACCAAAAAAAACAAAAAAAACCCAGAGACTCTGTGCTTTGAATGTATGTGTGATGAGATTAAAAATAACTCTTTTGTAAACATCCAGATTGTAGAGGCCCATTTTGAGGAGCAGAGCATGATAAAATAAATATATTACTCATCTGTACCATTACCTAACTCTTTGAGCATTCATGCAGGAGAGCTGTTTGATGATTTTTTTTTTCTACTAACACTCATATCAGCTCTGCCCTATTTTAAAATGATGTGTTGGTGGTTGTTTGCCAAGTGGCTACAACACAAGAGCTACATTTGGTGCTCTGTTTGTGTAGCCATTGCAAAATCATTATGGTTTAGAAAATTTAAGGCACCCCATGCCACTGAAATGAGTCAAACTGTGTTTTCTTTAATATTTTCCCCAAGTCCAAAGCCCAAATGTATAATTATTAATTTTTCAACAAGATTTTAGAAAGTACTGCTGGCTTGTGGTATTACTTATAAAATGCATTAGTGCACCTTTCAAATAAGATAATATAAGACAGTTAAAGTGGTTAAATTCCATCCTAGATGGAGCAGCAGACACTGCTGGTGTCTAATAGAATTACATGGGGAAATAAACGGGTTGAAAAGAACATTTCGTAGAGGTTCAGCAGTAAAAGGCCTTTATCGATCAAAAGGTGGAGAACCAGACAGAAATATGGTTACTGCTGAAGATAAAAAGATGGATGGGAAATAAGGGAGATATCTCTTAGAATTTCACTGTCTTGATCATGCTTAAAACAACAACAACAAAGCAACACACCTTAATTCTCATTCTCTCTTTTAAATCTGTTTGCATCTCTTTCGAAGTTCAGTGTCTTTACCTTTTTGCTCCAAGTTCTTCAGATCAATTTTTTTTTTTTATCAGAATGTATCCTGATTAAGAACAACAATCAGCTTCCAAATGTATGATATAATTTATTAAGGGCAAAAAAGTGTGAAAACATGACCATATGGGAATATATTCTTTTGACGTCACACTTTAAATAAACCATAGTAATGTTTTCCTTTTGTACTTCCTGATTTGGTCATGTAATTTTGTGCTAGTGTACAGACTTGTTTTAACTTTGAGTCAAAGTTGTGTTTTATTATTATTATTAGTATTAGTATTACTATTAAGATTTTTTTTATATTATTGTATAAGAGATCATCTCACCTGTTAGAATAACGCTGTCTACTTTCACTACTTGGCCACCAACAGGCGCTCATTATCAGTTACATAATTCGTCATATATAGGCAGCAACGAAACGTTTTAAGATTTGCAAAACCCTGTTTCTTGAATCACCTGTCACCAAGTTTCATCACACATTTGCAAACACTCACCGCGATGGAGCCACTTGAGGAAGCGACGTAAACCTTGATGACCATAATCCCAAATTATCGCCAGCAGTCGACTAATGGTTTGTTGTTACCGAACAACGTTTTTCCTGTAGTGTATCAAATTTTATTCCCCTCATAAAATGAGAAAAACTTGAAAACAGACGAGACGCAGTGTGCTTCAGCAGAGAAAAAACACGCTGCACCGATATTTAAACTGAGCCATGATAATAAAGCAGCCAGTGACGCTCTTTGAATACATGCAACATAGATCAAGCTGAACTTTACACTTCCGTCCTATCTTTCAAAACAAAATTCCGGACTTAAAGGGACACGTGAATTTTATAAGATGATATGTTTTATTTTTGTAATTCGGCACCCTTCATATAGTTACTGGAATGCTTATGTGAACTGATACAATGCAGTTCCTCAAAAATATCACATTTTTGAGAAGCTTAAATTTATTCTGAAAGCAAGCCAATGATTCCGGTTTGTTTTTGAGTATGTTAAGCAACTTAACCTAGTTTTTCAGGTAAGGCAGAGGGGAAAGTTGTGTTCTCTAGGAGGGTTTCTACCCTGTTTGAAATGTAATGCACTGCTTAATCTGTTTACATCCATTGTAACATAAAACGTAACAAAAAATAAAAAATAAAAAACAACCAAAAGTGGTTAGTTGATCTATTAAAAAACACACACACACACACACACACCCCCACACACAAAATATTTAACAGGAGTAAGCAACACACAGTTGATCAAAACTTGATGATCAAAAATTACATTTGATTTAATTTTGTTTTTATTTAAAAAAAAAATAATACAAAACTAAAATCAAAAGCACAATGAAGAGAGGTACAAAACCGACCAATTTTTCCTCATAGACCCCTTACACTTCAACATCTGATAGCAAATAACTCAAGTGTAGCTACTGTTTCCCACATTATACTCAAAGTGCAACACAATCTGATAATTTGTTCTTTAAATACTGAATTTATTAAAAATATCGAATGTCTGGTCACTCTATTTGCTCATGTAAATCAATATATGCTTTATGGTGAAAAACAAATATTTGAAGCTACAGAAGAGACAGCGCTTCCTACGGTCACAGTATGAAAAATATTAAAAATAGGCCAATTCTTAGTTTTTCTTTACCAGATGTTTTGTGTATTAATTTCAAACAAAAAAAGTCACATTTCCTTTGGTCAGGTTTGTTTTTCATACTTGTTTCTGATGAGAAACCAGAAACTAGACTCTTGTGTAGGGCATAAATCCTAGCCTGCATAAATCTCTTTATTCAGGTCCCTAGCCTGGGGACCTGCATGAAGTCTACATTCTCCCTGTGCACGTACGAGTTCTCTCCGTGTAGTCCAGCGCTTCCACCCACAGTCTAAAATCTACTCCACTAACAACATTTAAAATGGAAAAAAAAGAAGAAGATGGTTTTAAAGCGTTATTCCGTGGTTTGATATTTACATCAACTAAAACTTGAGAGCCACTATGGGTGGAAGAACAACAGCGCCTCTCTGGTGACTAAAGGTGTTGCAACAATTGCCGCGGTTGCCATGGCACAGCGTCAGCGGTTGCACTGAATCATGGGGCTTGAAAGATAAAGGTTACGGTTTGTGGTCTGTGCTATCGCTGTGTTTACGGGGATGATTAAAGGGAAATATATTTAAACGACCAGTCAATACAGTGTAGTTTCTGAGAGAGCGGAGAGAACATTTTCAGTTTTAATTACGGATAAGTCGGCTAACGCTCGAAACTAGTTTGCTACTCCTAGCTAACATTAGCGGTTTGAATCTACGATGAATCTGGTCCCCGCTATGAAGTTTAATCGGAGCGAAACAGTAGTGAAATAGCTGAATAAAACGAGCAAACAAGGTAGGTGGGTACTACTAGCATCCCAGCAGTAAACGCAGCCTTCAGTTTTCACCTACTTGTTGAATATAGGTGTATTTGTTTTAGCGCCACTACAAGGAGCAGCTCTGCTCCAACAAGGACTATAAGCTCTCTAAAGTGGTTTACTAATCTTCTGTTGCCAATAATGCGTTATTTTTACTTTGTGTCTTTATATAAATGTGTTTTATTTGATTTATTGTACCTTTCCTGTAAGAGGGCCTTTTCATTTATAGGGAAAATTTGTTTAGTTACTGTTACTTGGCATGGATTCTGTCAACAGTCCACCTGCCAATCACTCAAACGGCAATAATCCGATAATTTGGTGTCACAAAGAACTGTACTTAATTGCTGTTGTGTGTAAGATGATGCCTTTTAATTTTGTTTTGACAGAGCTCAGTTGGACCAATTTTTAAATACAAAAAGGGAATAAGAAGACAGGTCAGTATAATGGTTGTTAAAAAAAACAAAGGAAAAAAGAGGCTAAAAACAGCAGAAATAACCTGGATGTGACACATGGGGTGAGTGTAAAATTTCATTGTTATTTAAGAATTTTGACTCTAGAATGATTTCACATCTATTATATTGCATACAGTATGAACATGTTTTATCATCAGAAAATCTGCTGGATAAAATGGCCTGTGGTTCATGTTGTAAACAAATGATCTCTTCTATTTATGTTTGTATGTTGCCATAGATACGTCTCTGTGCTTCTAAAGAACTAGAGGAGTGCATGACCTTTACATTTAATTAACTCTGATTAGTTTGCCTAGGCACACAGTATTAAGTGGTACATGTCAAGCAATTATAAATGCTGAAAGTCAATTATCTTCACAATATCAATTTCGATTAATTTTTCTAAGGGCCTCACAATATTCAGAAAAAAATTCAACAGAATATTTTACTGTTAAAATGTAACAACTTCAGGTGTAAATAGCCCACATTTTCTCACTTCTCTTTCTTTCCCATCATCCCCTTGGAATTCAGCGTCTCTGTCATTGAAATCTCTATGAATTATGAACTTTAATAAAGGCAATTTTACTTGCAAAAGATATTGACACTTGAAGTGTAAAAGCACATACTTGAAATTTAAAAGTATGACAAATATTGCATCTAGTAGCGCTTTGGAGTTGTGCTGGATAAAATGGCCTGTGGTTCATTAACCTAAATGAACCTCAATGAAAACAATGTTTACATTCAGCAAGTTGTTTTGGTGTTGTTCCTTTTTTATGGCCTTGTTAGCAGAATTTTAAAATACACAATTTGTACAGGTACACTTTATTCCACTAGAGTTATATATTTTAAGATTTATTTTCCTATTTATTTATTCATTACTGCATAAGTTTTTCCCCTCTGTTTTTGTTTCTGCTTTAGAGCCTTTTACCCAATATTCATATTATTTTTATTTTATTTTTGTATCTGTACCTTTTTACTTTGTGGTCACTTTGCTGTTGTTACACAGTATTTTCCCTCTGATGGATAAATAAAGTATTATTCTATTATATTATATTTTATTCATTAGTTTTGAATAAAATAATAGTTGATGCTGGTCTCACCATTATAAAAAAAATAGAGGGAAAATAGAAAATGGTCTGACTTGCATAACTATGTAAGATATGAGAAAAATAATGTGGCTTACTGGGCTAAAATATATCTTTTATTATGTCTGACCTTGTTTTGTCTAAATTACTGCATTTAAGTAATCCCAGAAATTAATATTTACCTCTTAATTATCTCGCTGATGGAGATGGGGGTAGTATAGTATTATTTTCTCCAAACACAGTGATGTTTATCCTTAAGCTTAATACAGTCTCATGGAAACTTTAATCTCATGTGTATTGTTGCTTAGTGACCAAGACACATAATACTGAAAACACTAGTGAAACCTGTTGGCTTGGCTGTGCTTATTATGAACCTCAGCTAAATGTAAGAGTGCGTAATGTAGTATTGCAATACAAGTGTTAAGGTCAGTTTTCCACTGTTATTTTTAACAAAGACTCTGCATCCTTTGTTATTGCTATAGTTAAAGTATTCCTAACAAAACTTTGTTGTATTTTTTCTCACTTAAGATTCAGCACACATTATCAGACAGACAGCATGGAAGAATCAGAAAAAGCCCCTGAAGCGATTGAGGACAACCGGATTCTAAGTCGCCAGTCCCGTCGAAGCACAAAGAAAGAGTCTCGAGCATCATCGGGGCGGAGGCACAGAATGGGAAAAAGTCACAGAGAAGACACGAGTGTCGACAGCAGATCGAAAGCAACAACCTGCCGATCCGATCCAGATCGAGACCGGATTTCAGATGGAGAGGGACGGAGAAGTGACGGGTCACTATATTCTGAGGACTACGAGAACGCTACACAGTCGGAACGCTCACTTTCACCTTTCTCCCAGACACTCACTCCATCTCCGGTGCCACAGAGAGGGCTGCAGGCAAAGCAGATTTCTAGAAGTCCACCCCACAAGCTACGTACGTACATTGTTGCTTTTTCAGTTTTGTATCTGTGTTAGTTGTTAGATACAGTACTTTGTAAAACTACTCGAACACCATCATCTTTTAATGAAATTACATTACACGTGGGTGAACTCTATTTACTAATTTAAGTGGCATTTAAGTGCAGATTGGTTGCACTCAATTTTATGTAGAGGTTTTCAGAATAGAGGAGGCTGAATAAAAACACACACCAAATGTTTCAGAGTTTTGATTTTAAAAAAGATGTAAGTCTTTTTTTTTTTGGTCCATTTTACAATAATGCACCACTTTGTGTTGGCCTATCACATAGAATCTATACAGGATTTGTTGAAGTCTGTGATTATAACGTGACAAAAAAAAAATGTAGAGTATGAAGACTTTTGCGAGACTCTTAAGTAAATAGCACATACCAATTTATGCGTTTTTGTCCAGATGATGGCAGTATAACCCCAATTTTAACATCTCAGTCTTCATCTAGATAAGTTGTTTTAATTGTAAATGAATTATTTTATTCACCATAATGCTGTTATTCAAGCTCCATTTGGACTTTTTTTTAAAATCTAAGTTCAAAGACGTTGCACTGATGAACAGCGGTAATCTTCAACCAATCAGCATTGCCTTTACGTTGACAACCATCTGTTTGTTTTTTTTCGGCAGGTGGCGTTGGGCGCTGGAATGCATCGCGGCCACAGCGACCTGCAGGCCTTCCCATCACACAGCACAACCGCAAGGGAAATCGGTCTCAAAGCAAAGAGTCCACGCTGCCTAAAGACCTGGATCTGGTGACCAAGCGGATGCTTTCAGCCCGCCTACTGAAGATCAATGAATTGCGCAACTCCCTTGCTGAACTAAAGCAGCAGAATGATGAACTGAAGAAGGAAAATAGAACTCTCAGACAGGTAGGCTTGCTTTCTGTTAAAGTTGGCAGGTGTTTTTCTTAACTAAACCGTTTTGCTGTGAAATAAGAAATCATTTTTAAATCGTCCTTTTCTAACGTCAGCTTCAGGTGCGTCAGGAAAAAGCCCTGCAGCGCTACGACGACACGGAAAGTGAGATTTCCCAGCTCCTGGCGCGCCACTCCAACGAGATCCACGTGCTGCGAGAGCGACTGCGGCGCACGCAAGAGCGGGAACGGACAGCCGAGCGGCGGTTGAAGGAGAGCGAGGAGCAGTTGCATCGGAGCCAAGCCGCTGTCGTGCGATTAAAGAAGCTGGTGGACCAGCAAGAATTGGGGACCAGAGACGAGCTAAGCCGTAGCTTTGAAGAAGAGAAAACTCGGGCCCAAGAGGCACAACGTAAAGTCAAGGTAAATTCATCCATGGTTATTTATTTATTTTTTTTGTTAGATTTCTATTGCTGTCGAAGTAGTACCATATTTAAAGTGCGCTGCAAATTGCACGTGATTTATTAATACATTCATGCCACTGTAGTTATTTTCTGTTCAAAGTTTCATTGTGATGCCACGTTGGTTCCTTTGTTTTCCTTTGGCGAGGTTGGTGTGTACAGTTTTTGTGTGTGTGTGTGTGTGTGTGTGCATTTCAAGGACTTGGAGCGTAGCATTGAGCTGAGCAACAACAGTTTTCAGAGGCAGCTTGCTGCAGAGAAGAAGAAGACTATTCATTCTCAGGAGGAGGTGAAGAGTCTGCAGGAGGAGCTGGACCGACTGACCAATAAGCTCAAGGTACAGCATACCAGTATGCTTTATTCAGGTTCTTAAGCAGCCCTGAAAACTTTGTGCAAAGCTTTGTTGCATCTTGTACACTGTGAGATTTTTTTATTTTTTTCTTTGATCAGGAAAAGGAAAGAGAGCTAGATGCTAAAAATATTTACTCCAACCGTTTGGCAAAACCAGCATTACGGAAAGATGGCGAAAGTAGTGCAAAGCGGAAACGTAAGTCACTGTTGCGCAAAAAGACAGACAGAGGTGCTTTATGAGGGATTTCCCTTTAAATAACACCGTCATTACATGATATCTGTTTTTATCTTGTTTAGTCACAGTGCTTTACAGCACCAAGGCTGTACAAACTGAAGACAGAACGTCGAGTCAGGATTTCCCCTCTCCACCCCCAGCCATCAATGACACCAACGAGTACGGCGGACAGTCGGCTGGCGAATACCTGTCTTTGAAGGTAGGTGCCTTGTTCATCCCTTACTTTTCTGTCAGGGTTACTGTTTGAGTGCAGTTATTTGGTTAAATTCACGTCTTCCATTCTGTCTCTGACATTATGACGTCCAGGGTTTTGACAGGGTGGACAAACCAGCAGAGTCGGAGAAGGTTTCTCAAAAAAGCGATGAACACAAGACGAGAGGGAGGCACGAGGAGGAACTGGTGAGAGAACAGGAGACGCAGCAGAGAGAGGGACTCGACCAGGAGCTGAATGTCTTCAAAGAGAAGCTGAGCAGATTGAAAAATGGTAAAGGGAAACTAAACGAGAACAGGGACAGTCCACGCACGTCGCTTTTATCTTTGCATAAAAGCAACGTGCGTGGATAATCTATGTGAAATACCCAGTCAATGGCTTTAATCTTAACCTGACACATTATATCTGCAGACATAAAGAAAGAACAGGAGGGTGAGGATAGCAAGAAGTCAAATTCCCTGTTCAGCCAGAAAGAAGACGACAACTACTGGAAGCGTGGCCACGTCCAGGACGAGGTGGCGCGATGGAACAAGGAATCTACGTCCAGCCAGCAGGCAACAGAGGAAGCACGTCGAAAGAAAGAGCAGCTGTTGGCTAAGATGCGAGAAATAGATCGTCAAAACCAGGCAGCCCAGGACTCTGTGTTCGATGAGTCACCTCTTTCTGAATCCAGAAAAATTAATAACAACATCGCTTCTCCGCATCCACCTGAAGAGAGAAACCGTAACTTTTCGGTTTTCAACCACACTGAGTCAGAGGAGACAGGATCGATGCTGGCTGGAGATCGAGAAGACGGAAGGAGGAGGCAAAGTGCGGAGCATGGCGGTTTTACAGCGGGGAGGAGAGCATTGCGGCCCCATACCTCCAGTGATGACTTGGCATTTGGAAGGTACGCACCTTCGTTCGGACATTCAGCGTCCCGGGTTTCCCCTGGCTTCCCTCCAGCTCCCCCTAGCGACGACAAAAACTCTGCATTAGAAGCCATAGGACTTTTTAATGTTGGAATGACGGTAACAGAGAAGGAAACAGAAACAAAAGCAGAGAAAGACAAGAAATCAAGCCTCATGGAGCAGCTGTTTGGTGCCCAGACCATTCCTGCTGGTGACAGTTTCAGTGCTTCCAGTAAAATGAAGGCACTTAATAGCCCTCCAACAACCAACGGGGTACGTTCAAGACGGGACGGTTTACATCGCTTCAGCTCGGGTTCCTCCACACCTCCACCGTCTTCCGGCGTCATCGACAAGGCTCTAAACGTTGCCGACAGTAAACCTGCCATCCGTGCCATCCCCTCCTTCGATGACGACATAGAGGAACTCACTTTATAAATAAATATTTCAATGGTAGCCAGTGCATGCATTCTTTAACCAGTTTATAACTCAGGTTGAAATAATAATGATGGAGAGTCGTGTTTTTTTCTCGTTAAATGGTGCGCAAAACATTTTTCGTGCAGAACCAGTTCAGATACAACATGTCAAATACATTGAGTCTGTATTGACTGACTACAGTGTCAATGTCGGCAGTCAATAATGAAATATAACAGATAAACTTTGGGGTTACATGTGGGATTTCATTTTATTCTGTGCATTAACTGACATTATGAGTTTTTAGTACACTTTTTCATCTTGGCAACCTGATATTTAGATCAGTTTGTTTGGTCGAGGTGGGCCAGCCTTCGCTCAGTCCCACTAGCAGGTCTGAATGAGTTCTCCTAAACAAAATTATTTAATTTTATCATTATTATAATTACTAATATACATCTGTTGTATAGATGAATTTCTAGTCTTTTGAGAGGTTAAAGTATAAGATTATATATTTGAACTAGTTAAGACAATCAGTANTTAGATGTATGTTTAGAAGTTCGATATTGGCCTTGTCTGACTGAAACTTCTTCCACGTGTTTGCTCTGTCCCCCTACATGGCTTGTGACAACATGAAAACAGGACACTGAGAACACATCTCTATTTCTTAAACCAGAATTTTTTTTTTTTGCATGTCCACAGAACCTTCATTCATATCAATAAAAAAACATTTTTGATTGGACTCAACAGATCTTTGTAGTGAAGAGAAGAGGATAACCTAATTTGCATATGATCTATTCTCTGCTGTTCATTTCCACCCCATTAATCTGATTGTGTTAAACTGATTATGCTACTCTGGGGTCAAACTTAGACCCTTTTATAACCTATTTTCTCTGTGCTTGCCTGTTTTTTTTTCTTTTTGCACTTTTGTATTTGAGTGTTTTCCAGATTTCCTGACTTTCTATTACTGCCCTTCAAGAACAGTCTTTACAGTCTTCACTTTACACCAACTGACTGACCCGTCCTCAGTGTTTCTTCTTTATTCAGCAAATTAAATCAAAAGCATTCAGAATAAATAACACTCACATGAGCTCTGCCTTGCACTAGCTGACCCAAATGGTGGAGTTACTTGAGCGTACGTGAAAATGTGCAAGACCAAAAAAAACAAAAAAAACCCAGAGACTCTGTGCTTTGAATGTATGTGTGATGAGATTAAAAATAACTCTTTTGTAAACATCCAGATTGTAGAGGCCCATTTTGAGGAGCAGAGCATGATAAAATAAATATATTACTCATCTGTACCATTACCTAACTCTTTGAGCATTCATGCAGGAGAGCTGTTTGATGATTTTTTTTTTCTACTAACACTCATATCAGCTCTGCCCTATTTTAAAATGATGTGTTGGTGGTTGTTTGCCAAGTGGCTACAACACAAGAGCTACATTTGGTGCTCTGTTTGTGTAGCCATTGCAAAATCATTATGGTTTAGAAAATTTAAGGCACCCCATGCCACTGAAATGAGTCAAACTGTGTTTTCTTTAATATTTTCCCCAAGTCCAAAGCCCAAATGTATAATTATTAATTTTTCAACAAGATTTTAGAAAGTACTGCTGGCTTGTGGTATTACTTATAAAATGCATTAGTGCACCTTTCAAAGAAGATAATACAAGACAGTTAAAGTGGTTAAATTCCATCCTAGATGGAGCAGCAGACACTGCTGGTGTCTAATAGAATTACATGGGGAAATAAACGGGTTGAAAAGAACATTTCGTAGAGGTTCAGCAGTAAAAGGCCTTTATCGATCAAAAGGTGGAGAACCAGACAGAAATATGGTTACTGCTGAAGATAAAAAGATGGATGGGAAATAAGGGAGATATCTCTTAGGATTTCACTGTCTTGATCATGCTTAAAACAACAACAACAAAGCAACACACCTTAATTCTCATTCTCTCTTTTAAATCTGTTTGCATCTCTTTCGAAGTTCAGTGTCTTTACCTTTTTGCTCCAAGTTCTTCAGATCAATTTTTTTTTTTTATCAGAATGTATCCTGATTAAGAACAACAATCAGCTTCCAAATGTATGATATAATTTATTAAGGGCAAAAAAGTGTGAAAACATGACCATATGGGAATATATTCTTTTGACGTCACACTTTAAATAAACCATAGTAATGTTTTCCTTTTGTACTTCCTGATTTGGTCATGTAATTTTGTGCTAGTGTACAGACTTGTTTTAACTTTGAGTCAAAGTTGTGTTTTATTATTATTATTAGTATTAGTATTACTATTAAGATTTTTTTTATATTATTGTATAAGAGATCATCTCACCTGTTAGAATAACGCTGTCTACTTTCACTACTTGGCCACCAACAGGCGCTCATTATCAGTTACATAATTCGTCATATATAGGCAGCAACGAAACGTTTTAAGATTTGCAAAACCCTGTTTCTTGAATCACCTGTCACCAAGTTTCATCACACATTTGCAAACACTCACCGCGATGGAGCCACTTGAGGAAGCGACGTAAACCTTGATGACCATAATCCCAAATTATCGCCAGCAGTCGACTAATGGTTTGTTGTTACCGAACAACGTTTTTCCTGTAGTGTATCAAATTTTATTCCCCTCATAAAATGAGAAAAACTTGAAAACAGACGAGACGCAGTGTGCTTCAGCAGAGAAAAAACACGCTGCACCGATATTTAAACTGAGCCATGATAATAAAGCAGCCAGTGACGCTCTTTGAATACATGCAACATAGATCAAGCTGAACTTTACACTTCCGTCCTATCTTTCAAAACAAAATTCCGGACTTAAAGGGACACGTGAATTTTATAAGATGATATGTTTTATTTTTGTAATTCGGCACCCTTCATATAGTTACTGGAATGCTTATGTGAACTGATACAATGCAGTTCCTCAAAAATATCACATTTTTGAGAAGCTTAAATTTATTCTGAAAGCAAGCCAATGATTCCGGTTTGTTTTTGAGTATGTTAAGCAACTTAACCTAGTTTTTCAGGTAAGGCAGAGGGGAAAGTTGTGTTCTCTAGGAGGGTTTCTACCCTGTTTGAAATGTAATGCACTGCTTAATCTGTTTACATCCATTGTAACATAAAACGTAACAAAAAATAAAAAATAAAAAACAACCAAAAGTGGTTAGTTGATCTATTAAAAAACACACACACACACACACACACCCCCACACACAAAATATTTAACAGGAGTAAGCAACACACAGTTGATCAAAACTTGATGATCAAAAATTACATTTGATTTAATTTTGTTTTTATTTAAAAAAAAAATAATACAAAACTAAAATCAAAAGCACAATGAAGAGAGGTACAAAACCGACCAATTTTTCCTCATAGACCCCTTACACTTCAACATCTGATAGCAAATAACTCAAGTGTAGCTACTGTTTCCCACATTATACTCAAAGTGCAACACAATCTGATAATTTGTTCTTTAAATACTGAATTTATTAAAAATATCGAATGTCTGGTCACTCTATTTGCTCATGTAAATCAATATATGCTTTATGGTGAAAAACAAATATTTGAAGCTACAGAAGAGACAGCGCTTCCTACGGTCACAGTATGAAAAATATTAAAAATAGGCCAATTCTTAGTTTTTCTTTACCAGATGTTTTGTGTATTAATTTCAAACAAAAAAAGTCACATTTCCTTTGGTCAGGTTTGTTTTTCATACTTGTTTCTGATGAGAAACCAGAAACTAGACTCTTGTGTAGGGCATAAATCCTAGCCTGCATAAATCTCTTTATTCAGGTCCCTAGCCTGGGGACCTGCATGAAGTCTACATTCTCCCTGTGCACGTACGAGTTCTCTCCGTGTAGTCCAGCGCTTCCACCCACAGTCTAAAATCTACTCCACTAACAACATTTAAAATGGAAAAAAAAGAAGAAGATGGTTTTAAAGCGTTATTCCGTGGTTTGATATTTACATCAACTAAAACTTGAGAGCCACTATGGGTGGAAGAACAACAGCGCCTCTCTGGTGACTAAAGGTGTTGCAACAATTGCCGCGGTTGCCATGGCACAGCGTCAGCGGTTGCACTGAATCATGGGGCTTGAAAGATAAAGGTTACGGTTTGTGGTCTGTGCTATCGCTGTGTTTACGGGGATGATTAAAGGGAAATATATTTAAACGACCAGTCAATACAGTGTAGTTTCTGAGAGAGCGGAGAGAACATTTTCAGTTTTAATTACGGATAAGTCGGCTAACGCTCGAAACTAGTTTGCTACTCCTAGCTAACATTAGCGGTTTGAATCTACGATGAATCTGGTCCCCGCTATGAAGTTTAATCGGAGCGAAACAGTAGTGAAATAGCTGAATAAAACGAGCAAACAAGGTAGGTGGGTACTACTAGCATCCCAGCAGTAAACGCAGCCTTCAGTTTTCACCTACTTGTTGAATATAGGTGTATTTGTTTTAGCGCCACTACAAGGAGCAGCTCTGCTCCAACAAGGACTATAAGCTCTCTAAAGTGGTTTACTAATCTTCTGTTGCCAATAATGCGTTATTTTTACTTTGTGTCTTTATATAAATGTGTTTTATTTGATTTATTGTACCTTTCCTGTAAGAGGGCCTTTTCATTTATAGGGAAAATTTGTTTAGTTACTGTTACTTGGCATGGATTCTGTCAACAGTCCACCTGCCAATCACTCAAACGGCAATAATCCGATAATTTGGTGTCACAAAGAACTGTACTTAATTGCTGTTGTGTGTAAGATGATGCCTTTTAATTTTGTTTTGACAGAGCTCAGTTGGACCAATTTTTAAATACAAAAAGGGAATAAGAAGACAGGTCAGTATAATGGTTGTTAAAAAAAACAAAGGAAAAAAGAGGCTAAAAACAGCAGAAATAACCTGGATGTGACACATGGGGTGAGTGTAAAATTTCATTGTTATTTAAGAATTTTGACTCTAGAATGATTTCACATCTATTATATTGCATACAGTATGAACATGTTTTATCATCAGAAAATCTGCTGGATAAAATGGCCTGTGGTTCATGTTGTAAACAAATGATCTCTTCTATTTATGTTTGTATGTTGCCATAGATACGTCTCTGTGCTTCTAAAGAACTAGAGGAGTGCATGACCTTTACATTTAATTAACTCTGATTAGTTTGCCTAGGCACACAGTATTAAGTGGTACATGTCAAGCAATTATAAATGCTGAAAGTCAATTATCTTCACAATATCAATTTCGATTAATTTTTCTAAGGGCCTCACAATATTCAGAAAAAAATTCAACAGAATATTTTACTGTTAAAATGTAACAACTTCAGGTGTAAATAGCCCACATTTTCTCACTTCTCTTTCTTTCCCATCATCCCCTTGGAATTCAGCGTCTCTGTCATTGAAATCTCTATGAATTATGAACTTTAATAAAGGCAATTTTACTTGCAAAAGATATTGACACTTGAAGTGTAAAAGCACATACTTGAAATTTAAAAGTATGACAAATATTGCATCTAGTAGCGCTTTGGAGTTGTGCTGGATAAAATGGCCTGTGGTTCATTAACCTAAATGAACCTCAATGAAAACAATGTTTACATTCAGCAAGTTGTTTTGGTGTTGTTCCTTTTTTATGGCCTTGTTAGCAGAATTTTAAAATACACAATTTGTACAGGTACACTTTATTCCACTAGAGTTATATATTTTAAGATTTATTTTCCTATTTATTTATTCATTACTGCATAAGTTTTTCCCCTCTGTTTTTGTTTCTGCTTTAGAGCCTTTTACCCAATATTCATATTATTTTTATTTTATTTTTGTATCTGTACCTTTTTACTTTGTGGTCACTTTGCTGTTGTTACACAGTATTTTCCCTCTGATGGATAAATAAAGTATTATTCTATTATATTATATTTTATTCATTAGTTTTGAATAAAATAATAGTTGATGCTGGTCTCACCATTATAAAAAAAATAGAGGGAAAATAGAAAATGGTCTGACTTGCATAACTATGTAAGATATGAGAAAAATAATGTGGCTTACTGGGCTAAAATATATCTTTTATTATGTCTGACCTTGTTTTGTCTAAATTACTGCATTTAAGTAATCCCAGAAATTAATATTTACCTCTTAATTATCTCGCTGATGGAGATGGGGGTAGTATAGTATTATTTTCTCCAAACACAGTGATGTTTATCCTTAAGCTTAATACAGTCTCATGGAAACTTTAATCTCATGTGTATTGTTGCTTAGTGACCAAGACACATAATACTGAAAACACTAGTGAAACCTGTTGGCTTGGCTGTGCTTATTATGAACCTCAGCTAAATGTAAGAGTGCGTAATGTAGTATTGCAATACAAGTGTTAAGGTCAGTTTTCCACTGTTATTTTTAACAAAGACTCTGCATCCTTTGTTATTGCTATAGTTAAAGTATTCCTAACAAAACTTTGTTGTATTTTTTCTCACTTAAGATTCAGCACACATTATCAGACAGACAGCATGGAAGAATCAGAAAAAGCCCCTGAAGCGATTGAGGACAACCGGATTCTAAGTCGCCAGTCCCGTCGAAGCACAAAGAAAGAGTCTCGAGCATCATCGGGGCGGAGGCACAGAATGGGAAAAAGTCACAGAGAAGACACGAGTGTCGACAGCAGATCGAAAGCAACAACCTGCCGATCCGATCCAGATCGAGACCGGATTTCAGATGGAGAGGGACGGAGAAGTGACGGGTCACTATATTCTGAGGACTACGAGAACGCTACACAGTCGGAACGCTCACTTTCACCTTTCTCCCAGACACTCACTCCATCTCCGGTGCCACAGAGAGGGCTGCAGGCAAAGCAGATTTCTAGAAGTCCACCCCACAAGCTACGTACGTACATTGTTGCTTTTTCAGTTTTGTATCTGTGTTAGTTGTTAGATACAGTACTTTGTAAAACTACTCGAACACCATCATCTTTTAATGAAATTACATTACACGTGGGTGAACTCTATTTACTAATTTAAGTGGCATTTAAGTGCAGATTGGTTGCACTCAATTTTATGTAGAGGTTTTCAGAATAGAGGAGGCTGAATAAAAACACACACCAAATGTTTCAGAGTTTTGATTTTAAAAAAGATGTAAGTCTTTTTTTTTTTGGTCCATTTTACAATAATGCACCACTTTGTGTTGGCCTATCACATAGAATCTATACAGGATTTGTTGAAGTCTGTGATTATAACGTGACAAAAAAAAAATGTAGAGTATGAAGACTTTTGCGAGACTCTTAAGTAAATAGCACATACCAATTTATGCGTTTTTGTCCAGATGATGGCAGTATAACCCCAATTTTAACATCTCAGTCTTCATCTAGATAAGTTGTTTTAATTGTAAATGAATTATTTTATTCACCATAATGCTGTTATTCAAGCTCCATTTGGACTTTTTTTTAAAATCTAAGTTCAAAGACGTTGCACTGATGAACAGCGGTAATCTTCAACCAATCAGCATTGCCTTTACGTTGACAACCATCTGTTTGTTTTTTTTCGGCAGGTGGCGTTGGGCGCTGGAATGCATCGCGGCCACAGCGACCTGCAGGCCTTCCCATCACACAGCACAACCGCAAGGGAAATCGGTCTCAAAGCAAAGAGTCCACGCTGCCTAAAGACCTGGATCTGGTGACCAAGCGGATGCTTTCAGCCCGCCTACTGAAGATCAATGAATTGCGCAACTCCCTTGCTGAACTAAAGCAGCAGAATGATGAACTGAAGAAGGAAAATAGAACTCTCAGACAGGTAGGCTTGCTTTCTGTTAAAGTTGGCAGGTGTTTTTCTTAACTAAACCGTTTTGCTGTGAAATAAGAAATCATTTTTAAATCGTCCTTTTCTAACGTCAGCTTCAGGTGCGTCAGGAAAAAGCCCTGCAGCGCTACGACGACACGGAAAGTGAGATTTCCCAGCTCCTGGCGCGCCACTCCAACGAGATCCACGTGCTGCGAGAGCGACTGCGGCGCACGCAAGAGCGGGAACGGACAGCCGAGCGGCGGTTGAAGGAGAGCGAGGAGCAGTTGCATCGGAGCCAAGCCGCTGTCGTGCGATTAAAGAAGCTGGTGGACCAGCAAGAATTGGGGACCAGAGACGAGCTAAGCCGTAGCTTTGAAGAAGAGAAAACTCGGGCCCAAGAGGCACAACGTAAAGTCAAGGTAAATTCATCCATGGTTATTTATTTATTTTTTTTGTTAGATTTCTATTGCTGTCGAAGTAGTACCATATTTAAAGTGCGCTGCAAATTGCACGTGATTTATTAATACATTCATGCCACTGTAGTTATTTTCTGTTCAAAGTTTCATTGTGATGCCACGTTGGTTCCTTTGTTTTCCTTTGGCGAGGTTGGTGTGTACAGTTTTTGTGTGTGTGTGTGTGTGTGTGTGCATTTCAAGGACTTGGAGCGTAGCATTGAGCTGAGCAACAACAGTTTTCAGAGGCAGCTTGCTGCAGAGAAGAAGAAGACTATTCATTCTCAGGAGGAGGTGAAGAGTCTGCAGGAGGAGCTGGACCGACTGACCAATAAGCTCAAGGTACAGCATACCAGTATGCTTTATTCAGGTTCTTAAGCAGCCCTGAAAACTTTGTGCAAAGCTTTGTTGCATCTTGTACACTGTGAGATTTTTTTATTTTTTTCTTTGATCAGGAAAAGGAAAGAGAGCTAGATGCTAAAAATATTTACTCCAACCGTTTGGCAAAACCAGCATTACGGAAAGATGGCGAAAGTAGTGCAAAGCGGAAACGTAAGTCACTGTTGCGCAAAAAGACAGACAGAGGTGCTTTATGAGGGATTTCCCTTTAAATAACACCGTCATTACATGATATCTGTTTTTATCTTGTTTAGTCACAGTGCTTTACAGCACCAAGGCTGTACAAACTGAAGACAGAACGTCGAGTCAGGATTTCCCCTCTCCACCCCCAGCCATCAATGACACCAACGAGTACGGCGGACAGTCGGCTGGCGAATACCTGTCTTTGAAGGTAGGTGCCTTGTTCATCCCTTACTTTTCTGTCAGGGTTACTGTTTGAGTGCAGTTATTTGGTTAAATTCACGTCTTCCATTCTGTCTCTGACATTATGACGTCCAGGGTTTTGACAGGGTGGACAAACCAGCAGAGTCGGAGAAGGTTTCTCAAAAAAGCGATGAACACAAGACGAGAGGGAGGCACGAGGAGGAACTGGTGAGAGAACAGGAGACGCAGCAGAGAGAGGGACTCGACCAGGAGCTGAATGTCTTCAAAGAGAAGCTGAGCAGATTGAAAAATGGTAAAGGGAAACTAAACGAGAACAGGGACAGTCCACGCACGTCGCTTTTATCTTTGCATAAAAGCAACGTGCGTGGATAATCTATGTGAAATACCCAGTCAATGGCTTTAATCTTAACCTGACACATTATATCTGCAGACATAAAGAAAGAACAGGAGGGTGAGGATAGCAAGAAGTCAAATTCCCTGTTCAGCCAGAAAGAAGACGACAACTACTGGAAGCGTGGCCACGTCCAGGACGAGGTGGCGCGATGGAACAAGGAATCTACGTCCAGCCAGCAGGCAACAGAGGAAGCACGTCGAAAGAAAGAGCAGCTGTTGGCTAAGATGCGAGAAATAGATCGTCAAAACCAGGCAGCCCAGGACTCTGTGTTCGATGAGTCACCTCTTTCTGAATCCAGAAAAATTAATAACAACATCGCTTCTCCGCATCCACCTGAAGAGAGAAACCGTAACTTTTCGGTTTTCAACCACACTGAGTCAGAGGAGACAGGATCGATGCTGGCTGGAGATCGAGAAGACGGAAGGAGGAGGCAAAGTGCGGAGCATGGCGGTTTTACAGCGGGGAGGAGAGCATTGCGGCCCCATACCTCCAGTGATGACTTGGCATTTGGAAGGTACGCACCTTCGTTCGGACATTCAGCGTCCCGGGTTTCCCCTGGCTTCCCTCCAGCTCCCCCTAGCGACGACAAAAACTCTGCATTAGAAGCCATAGGACTTTTTAATGTTGGAATGACGGTAACAGAGAAGGAAACAGAAACAAAAGCAGAGAAAGACAAGAAATCAAGCCTCATGGAGCAGCTGTTTGGTGCCCAGACCATTCCTGCTGGTGACAGTTTCAGTGCTTCCAGTAAAATGAAGGCACTTAATAGCCCTCCAACAACCAACGGGGTACGTTCAAGACGGGACGGTTTACATCGCTTCAGCTCGGGTTCCTCCACACCTCCACCGTCTTCCGGCGTCATCGACAAGGCTCTAAACGTTGCCGACAGTAAACCTGCCATCCGTGCCATCCCCTCCTTCGATGACGACATAGAGGAACTCACTTTATAAATAAATATTTCAATGGTAGCCAGTGCATGCATTCTTTAACCAGTTTATAACTCAGGTTGAAATAATAATGATGGAGAGTCGTGTTTTTTTCTCGTTAAATGGTGCGCAAAACATTTTTCGTGCAGAACCAGTTCAGATACAACATGTCAAATACATTGAGTCTGTATTGACTGACTACAGTGTCAATGTCGGCAGTCAATAATGAAATATAACAGATAAACTTTGGGGTTACATGTGGGATTTCATTTTATTCTGTGCATTAACTGACATTATGAGTTTTTAGTACACTTTTTCATCTTGGCAACCTGATATTTAGATCAGTTTGTTTGGTCGAGGTGGGCCAGCCTTCGCTCAGTCCCACTAGCAGGTCTGAATGAGTTCTCCTAAACAAAATTATTTAATTTTATCATTATTATAATTACTAATATACATCTGTTGTATAGATGAATTTCTAGTCTTTTGAGAGGTTAAAGTATAAGATTATATATTTGAACTAGTTAAGACAATCAGTATGTTCATAGTGCTCTTGAGCATCTCTAAATGTTTTTAGAGTATCGGTGTTGTATGCCAAGCTGTAACAGAAACATTATGACTTGTGTTATGGCTTTCTTTATCCTGCACTGATCCCTATGGCACAGACAATCAGCACTAGCATTCTCATTTTGGGGGATTTTTATTGTATTTTATTTGTTTGTATGCAAACTGTCTTGATCTTGCTATACTATAAACTTGTCAGGGACTACAGATGTAAATTTGCCCATTGGCTAAATCAGAGTCTGTCCATGGTAACTGATGTTCATATTTAAATAAATAAATAAAAATCCAACATTTATACGGCAACATTGGACACAAATGTAAGCACTCTCAACTTGTTTTTAATTTTAATTTAATTTCACCTAATTTGTCAGGTTTTTATAGGCTATTTGGTAAATTTTTTGTGAAATTGTTTATTCTTGTAGATTGTGTCATATTTTTAAATAATTTTTGAACAATAAAAATGAGTTGACTTTTAATTTTGACATTGTTTATATATATATATAAATATTCCCCTCTCACCCTCCGTGGGTGGTCTCTTTCATCCTCTGAGCTCGGGTCCTCTACCAGAGGCCTGGGAGCTTGAGGGTTCTGCGCAGTATCTTGGCTGTGCCTAGAACTGCACATTTCTGGACTGAGATGTCTGATGTTGTTCCTGGGATCTGTTTGAGCCACTGCTCCAGTTTGGGGGTGACTGCCCCGAGGGCCCCGATGACCACAGGCACCACTGTGGTCTTCACCTTCCAGGCCTTCTCCAGTTCCTCTCTGAGGCCCTGGTATTTCTCCAGTTTCTCATGCTCCTA
>NW_006799992.1:1905958-1930270 GCF_000485575.1 Poecilia formosa | reverse complement strand
TATATATATATATATATATATATATATGTATGTATGTATGTATTTTTTTACAATAAACTGAAAACACATAATATCTATAAATTAAAGTGACATTCTCATGAAGCTTTTGTCATAACAATGGTATAATTCAGTATACCATTGTTGTGGTAAGCTGACAATGGTACGCCATGACAACCGTATACAAATGAGCTTGCCAATGCTGTCGGCATTGAGCTTTACAAAGAGCTTGCTTGGCTTGTGTTTTTTGAAAACATTCTCATGTTTTCATGTAGTATATACGCTCTGAAATTTGAAACCTCTCGAGGACATAATAAGAGCCAGGTTATGGAAAACATAACACTAAAGCCAGATTGGTTTCTGGCAGTGTTTGTTGTGTAGACATGACTTCAATGTTCCAGATACGGGAGCCAAACTTTACAAGCTGCTTAGTCAGGCCAGGTTTTTCCACAAAGTGCAGTTAATAATATGGTAAAATAAATTTAAAACCAGAGTAACCAGTCTGGTGGTTGATTAAGACATTTGCCATAACAGTGGGTTTTCCAGCCCATATATATTGTATTTTATAATAAATCTGCAAAAAAAGTGGCTTACAGATTTCTTCCAGAGATCCTAATGTTTGTTCAAAAACTAGTAGAATACACTAGATCAGTTAAGATTTTTATTTTTTTTTAAAGTAATTTAAAACCTTTTGTTAGCATAAGCATGTTATGGAGTATTTGCAAATCCTCCTTGCTCAGCACTTCCTGTTCAAAATTTTAATCAACTCATTAGCTTGCACTCACAGCCTTTACAAATGTTTCAAAAGTGCATGCTTCCTGTTTTAGGACTCTTCTGTAACAGCGTTGTCTCATTGATTCCTGTCCAGACTAGGAAGCAGATCCATTTGTAGGTATTCATAAGTCAGCTGCTCCGCACAGTCAGAGTTCTAATCTACCATGCAGGAAAGCCGAGTCAATCATTAGATACAAGGACAGTGACTTCACTGAAGGTTTGTTGTCGGAACATCTGAGACCACTTTGCAAGAAAACCAAAAAAAAAGTGTGAGATCTGCTTTTGTGCTTTAATGTTTGCACCACAGTGAAATGGAAAGTGTAAATTGTTTGCTTCACTGAATTTCTGCTTTGGAGATAAATGACTGTAGCAATGCTAAGTGTTGAATGTAGGATGCAGATTGCTCTATAAAAAAAGAATTGATCCTAAGATATTCTTTTCCATTCAGATGAAGTACTGATGTCTATGATGAATCCTCTCAACCCCTTTCTTTTGGTTTTTTTTTTTTTTTTTATCTGCTATTCACAAAAAACGTGTATTTGCCGTTCAGAGAAGATCACTTTTGCATTTTAGATCGTAAAAACAATTCAGTCAGCAGCTATGAAACGTAAAAATCGAGCTTAAATTTCAGCATGCACAGCATGCATACGTATGGAACCTTTACTGTTAATTTTCCCCCCGAAAACCTAGATAATGGATGGATTTAAGTATGACCAATTTAACAGATTCTGTTTGAGCTCTAATTAGCTAGTTTTTGTGTTATCGCGACTAAAAACATTCACTGCCTTCTCCAAGGAGTGCTAATAAGAAGACTTTATGCTTTAATGCTTGTTGGAAATACCAGGCAGCCCAAACTGTACATACACTATTCTTTAAATTACTGCTGGTATACTTTTCTTTGTGCTTTCTAAAGGTTATTAACAGAACCTCGTCATTTTCAGAAAAATGACTTTGAGAAACCAGAATTGTGTCTACAGCAATAAAGGAACGGGACGAATTTAAATGGGATCTTTAGGCATTGTGTCTGGATCAGCAGCAAACTTTGAAGAAATTAGAGATGATGCAGTTATTCTATTATCCTACATTAGATAACAAACCCTTTATTTTGAGTTTATGGATTTTTTTTTTATCTTGCAGTATATGCCTGTAGGATTATATTGCTTCTCTGACCACAGCATAATTGAGCTTCAACTGTTTCACTGTTGCATTAAAATCCCTTCAGGATCATGAATGATAATGTTCCCTACGTTTTAGACACAAGTGACTCTAAGGCCACCGGCCGTAGCGCCCTAGTTCCCAGTAACCTGATAAGACTGGTTGATGCAATAAACATTGTGGACAGGAGGTGGAAAATTTGCTGATTCATTAGAAGACTGTGTGGTTGCTTTGGAGATGACTTGTTTCCGTGAAATTAAAATCCTGGTGGTCTGATATCCCCAGTGGATTTAGCCTTAGTTTATTGCTGTTATTAAGTAGCTGTCAGGTTTTAGGGTGATTGGCTCATCGGTTTTGTCTCCTGTCTGTGGCAGATAGTTGCCATTGGTTTTCAGAGTAAACAGTGCATTTGCACTAAAACTCTAGCACCAATCAAGATGGCAGGGTTTTAGTTTTAACAGTCTATTATTTTTTGTTTTGTTTTGTTTTTGCACTCAGCAGACTGAAGATGGACGCCACTTCGTCTCCACAGATCGTGGGGGAGGCAGAGTCTAGGAGCAGTGCAGATCTTCATGGAGATGACCATCTATTGACGCTAAAGGCTTTGACTGAGAAATTGAGACTGGAGACCAGGAGGCCGTCTTATCTGGAGTGGAAAGCCCAACTGGAGGCAGAAAGCTTCAAAGATTCACAGACTGGAAAATTCCAGATTCAGGAGGAGCGGGATGGGCAACCAGTCACGTGCAAAGAGTCTGCGGCAAACTCGGATAAAAGTCAGCGAAAGCAGCCCTCGGGTGTGCTGAAGGGCTTTGAGAACATCGACGAAGCTCTCTCTTGGCTCAGAAAAGAACTGGTGAGCTTTTTGATCGTCGGACATTTTAGACATATTTGTAGGCATATTTGTTTTGGTTCCGCGTTTCACAGAAGTACTGTGCAACATTTGAGATTCAAGCATTAAACCTTTTTTTCTTTTTGCTACTTAGCCAATTAGAGTTTAACAAAGCTCACGCTGTCCAATTAGTGGCCAGAAGAATGCCATTCATGTCAGACAGTGTGATCGATTGTGAACCCGACAACAGAATTACAGATTTTTCTGCGAGTGTAATCATCTTTACTCTGCTCAATTACTTTGCATATTCAGCCACGGCTCATGAGCTCGGATCGAGCAAACAAAGAGGCACTTATGGAGGCGGACTTGCGCGGTATGGGGCCGCAAACATATTGCACAAGGAACCCCGGCTGACCGTGATCTTTGTGCAGAAGGGGAGGGAAAATGAGCAAAAAGCGAAAAGTTTGTTTCTGGATGTCCCACTGTGAGCTTTCCTTTTTAGATGCTACTTCACAATAAGGACCACACACTGAGATCTGAGGTCAATAACGTCCATATAAGCAATGAGCAACTTGTTACATTTCAGTAAGTGCCCTAAAAGTGCCTTAGAGAGGAAGGCTTGTGCACTCTAAAACAGCTTTAACGCACTGTTGTGACAATGAAAACAACAAAAATGTCCAGTGTTCTGACTGAGTAATTGCCTCTTGTCTTCTCTTGTTTAGACAGACATGCGCTTGCAAGACCAGCAGCTGGCCAGACAGCTCATTCGACTCCGGAGCGACATCAACACGCTGAAGATCGAGCAGACGTGCCACCTGCACCGTCGCATGCTCAACGACGCCACCTTCGGCCTTGAGGAAAAGGACGAGCTGTCCGACCTGCTGTGCGAGTGCCCCGTCACCCCAGGGCTCGGGCTCTCAGCCCCCCTGAGGCTAATCGGGATCACTAAGATGAACATTAACTCTCGAAGGTTCTCGCTCTGCTAGGCCAAACTCTGTGTCAAGCGACTGCAAGAAATCCTTAAAAAACTTGCCGAGGACCAAGTTTGAGTCATGTAAGTCGACAGATGGTGTATTTGCCATTAAAGTTCCTTGCAAAAGTACCGATGCCCCTTGACTTTTTACACATGCAAAATGCAGTGGGCGGAGGAACGTCGTCTGCGTTGAAGTCATGGGAGATGTTATAGGATTTATTAATGATCTGTCCGAGAGAATGGGGAGAATATAGAGCAAAAACAGACGTGGGCCCAATACAGAGCCTGGATGTGTACAAGTAGAACCTAACATGATGGTGTTTATGTGGACACACAGGCTTCTGTTTCCACAAAGCTAATTTTTTATTAATAATTCGGAGGGCTCAACAATATAAGAATGCTCTTTATTAGTATCATTGTAATTTGTTGTCTTACTAGACATAGCCTCTACTATAAAAATTATTGATATAATCATGTAATCAGCCAGAATAATTAAAATTATTTTGGTCAGGCGTAGCTGTTGGAGGCTTTACTATTGATTTAGTGCTGCAATATATTTCGAAGTGACTCCCGTCAGCAAAATACAGGATAAGCACGTTTTTATCAGGTGTCGTTGGTGCTCAGGTATCGATTCCAAAAACTGCAAACTGAAACACATAAGTACAAAAGTACAGGTTGTTTTCACCATTGATTTCTGGCTTTAAGCTACCTATTGATTTTTGAGTTACTATACTAACTGGGATTTCCAGTCAGGAGACAGAGATGTTGCACAAAGCCGATGGGAAGTAACAAGTGGACACCATTCTGTAATTCTTGAATCTTTCTGTCCAAAAAGAGAATTCCATAAAGATGTTAGTAGGTGTAAAGATTTTCATGTATGACCGACACCTCTTTTTAAAGTTATTACTGATAAAGAGAAACAACCACTTGTTTTGTTAATATGTACTTGTCTGTGCAGTAAATGTTTAAGACAAATTCCTCTCTTTCTTGAAGTGAAGAATGTTTTCTTCACACTGCAGCTCTGCCCACCAGCTGTCCCTTGTGATGTTATTCATTTCATGCCTAAACAGATTCATTTGCATGATAAAATGGCAGGACTGAAACGCAGCATGATCTGCACGACGGGCATGAAATCTGACACAGCACCCAAAATAAAGAAAGACTGGATATATTTCTTTAAAAGTAGGTTAAATAAGTCTCTAATGATTTAAGCAGCTTCTACAAAATATGTCCTCTTATTTAAGTTTTCCCTCGCACTGATTTTTATGTTCCTGAAAGAGAAATGAATCCCCCAGCTGCCACCCGCTCCCAGTAAAACAGCAGATGTGACACCCGCTTCTCACCAGCACCGGGCTGCAAACCGTAGCGTGAACGCGGCAGACAGGAACGTCACCGAGGTGAACCGCAGGGTGACACGGGCCAGATTCCCCAGACTTCCTTCTCAGACTCACGGCGAGACTTTTGTGTGGGAGTGTTTTGGCGCATCTCTCAGATATGAACTGCGAAGATGAAACTGCTTGGTGCCACGAACAGGAAAAAGAAGCTCGATGACTTATATTTTACTGACCACATTTGGCTCCTTTTTCGTTGCCGACTTGAATTATGTTGACTTTTCCTTTCTGAAAATATCTTTTGTTTATTTATTAGTGATTTACTCAAAGTCTTTGACAAGCAAAATAAAATTGTACTGTTAAGTGGTGTGGACTTGGAGACTTTATGTCAGAGGGAAAATTTTGAACCCAGTCCTGGAGTCATATCCAAGAGTGGAAAAACAGTTTTACCAACATAGGAATGGTAATTTTAGGAAAACTTTTTTTTTTCTTTCCAACCAGACTGTACATGTTATTTATGAACAGAAAAAATAAAATTTGAACTTAATTAGTCAATTGGTTTATCTTTTTTTTTTTTTTTTTAAGAGCTGCTGGTAACCAGAAACTTCAAAAGTAAATAAAAAAATAAGCTAAAATATCTGCTGCAGGTGGATTGAGCAGCTGTAAAAGTAAAAAAAATAATTGATATTTTCTTAACCAATAATTAAGACATATCTATGACTTAAGTTTAGACAAAGATGTGAATGTCTTCCAAACTTTAAGCTAATGATGCCAAATCTGACTGTAAGCTTATCCAAAATTAGACATGTTTATCTCTTTTTGGATCAAGCTGAACCCATTTAGTGGCTCCACAGGAAGAACACCCAGGCAGCTTCATACAGGCGTAATAACAGGGGCTCCGGTCAGCACTAGAGGGGCAAACTCTAAAACACAATCTTCTCTTTAAATGGCTTCGTCTGACAAGCTCTGCTATGTCGTAATTGCGTGCTTCAAAGAGGTGCTCTGTTCGTTCTAAAATTGGATTAAAGACGAAAAGTTACTGGAGACCAATTAGTGTTTCTCCCCGTAATGTGAGAAAACATTTTGGTTGCACTGACGGCGTGTCAATCATTTAGTCTCCAGCTGAAGCAAAAGCGAACGAGGGACAATATCACAGACTTGGTTCAAATAAAGTTGTCAAGGAGAAGAAGCCCCGTTCTACAGTTCTGCTCTATTTCAATCCGCATGATGTGACCAAGGTAAAAAAAAAGGTTGGGGTTACGTTAAAAGTGGTTAAGAGGGGGAAATTCTACGGAATTGGATGAGGAACAGGAAGTGGAAACATGCTGAGAGGCATCGGAGAATGGAATGCGACTAAACCGAGCTTGTCCTGCCGATATCTCCATCCCACAGACTCTGAACTAATCCCCGACCGTGGCGGCATTCAGCAGGACCACTTTGGTGGAGCTGAATCAAGTTCCACGGCAGCTTAGGTGCATCCGAGCAAATGATCCGAGGATCATAATAAGATTGTAAAATCGTTCCCTGATGTAGGAAAGTCGAGTCAAACGCAGTTATTTCCACTTCAAAACCGCACACTGAAAACACCAGGACACAGTAATTAGGTGAGACACTGTCACAAGTGTTTTTTTTTTTTATGCAACATCATGATGCTTGCAATTATGCAATACCAAAATATAAATCAATGTAATTGATTTGTTATGCATTAACCACAACTTGCCGCAGAACTGCTCTAAGAGTCACTAAGAACCTGCCGGCAGCAGAACTGCAGTGTTTAGGCACGACGACAAATTTAATGTAACACAAAAATGACCTGAATGTTGAAAACAATTTACATCAACCATCCATAAGCTGGCCTTGTCACAAAAAAAAATAAAAAATACAGTCCACACAGTGTGGCTTTAAATGAATGCAGCCGTTTCTTTTACAGCGTCTTCTAGGTCAGTTTGAATAAGGCAAAAACATATAAACAGAGTAAGCGCTGATTAACAAAGTGTGAGGTAAAAGCAGAACTTACAATACTACACATAGCAAAAACGTTACATCCTTACATCGAAACAAATGAAGAAAACCAAAGGTGGATGAAGCCGATTAATTCACGGTTAAATTAAGATACAAATCTCAGTCTTAACCTTCTAAAATGTCTGCACAGTCTATCGGTGGATTCTCCAGTCGCTGCTGCGCTGACTGGAGAGCTAAGCTTTGTCACAGAGAGCAAGTGGCAGATGCTGCCAATAAACGAGTACAAAACCGAAGATAAAGTTTAAAAAATAACTCTGAGGCGAATCCAGCTGAAATGTAAAACAATAACTACAAGTCCACTACAAGGTCTGCATAAGTGCGCGAGTCGACTCGACAAAGATTTTCCTTAAATGTACAGGGCCGACGGAACGTCCTCTTGATAATTAGAGGAATAAACGCATAAACCAAATCTTAGGTCAGTGCTAAGGACCACCTTCATCTGATCCGCTTTAGTAAAGCCAACCGCTCGTCTGAGGCGTGGCCGTGGTTTCGCGCCGACAGGTCAGGGGGTCACCGCCTCCTGGTCCATGCTGCAGCCGAGAGCTTCGATGTCGTTGCTGATGTCAGTAATCATACGGTCCCATTCGTCGCCCTCCGAGGCGTCCCGCCCCTCCTCCGACGCCGTGCTGTCGCCGCTGCCTCCCGCCGCTCCGTTGCCGTTGGTGGTGGAGTCGGAGGCGGAGCTGGCCGTGCGTTTGCAGCGGCCGAAGCTGTCCGTGATTATGCCGCGGCCGTCCTTCACTCCGATGGTCTCTAGGAAGTTTTCAAAGTGCTGGCTGTCCTTCTCGGGTATGAAGGGACGCAGGCCTTGACGGGACGACAGAAATAGTGTCAAACATCTCTTCGACACGACGAAAACACTAAATGTTTAGAAAACATACACAAATTTGTGTGTTTTATTGGGACGTTATGTACATGTCAAAACAAAATTTGCCTCTTCCATGTTCTTGAGTATATGTTGGCCTATTAAATCATCATCATATTGTAGTCTGATAAAGCTTTGTGACGGTGAGATAAGGCGTTTGTACCGAGCAGGAGGAACTTCCTGCTGTCCCCGTAGAGCTGCCGCAGGTTGATGCAGAACTCGTGAAAGGAGGAACCGTTCCTGTATTCATGGAGCAGAGCTGCAAACTGCTGGATCTCCTGCGATGATAGCTTTGTTCGCAACTGTTCCGAGAGAGAAAAAAAAAAAAAAAAAAAAAAAAACTTAAAGTGCAAAAACAAATAAAAAAAAAAAAAAAAAAAACACACACAAGCCAGAAATCATTAACGAGTTGAAAGTGTTTTAGAGAATGCCTAAGCTATGTGTGCTCCCAATGAAGCGAAAAAAAAAAAAAAAAAAAAAAAGATGAAACGTCGTACTGTAGTCATGTAGTCCTGTAGAAGCTCTGCAGCAGTGGTGCTGAGCTCTCCTTCACTTGGGGCCTTTGTCTGAGGGGATGCAGGGGTGGATGTAGATGGAGAGCTTCCTTCTGTGGCCTCGAAAGGACTGAATAAATACACACCAGTGTAAGCTGTAAGTGAACCAGTCTTTAAATTAAAAATGGTTGCGCGCAAATGTACATACAACGGGCTGGTTTCTCTCTCAAAAGCCTCCTTGACATCTACTTTGCTCGAAGAGTCGTCTTTAAAATGACAAAATATTTACAGCTTAAGGTTAGCATAACTGAACAGCTTACGTAGCATTATTTAGAGGGTTAGGGTTAGGGTTAGGGTTCCTCACCACTGTACAAAGAAGGGTGTCTTGTAGGCGTTGTAGCTCCATCAAATATGGCTCTGTCTAGAAAGTCTATAGTTGATTCTGTGTAAACAATCTGAAAGACCTGGCTGAGCAAAAGACACAGTTCCTCCGCTGCTGCCTGCAAGAAAGAAATGAAAAAAATATTAGAAATGTTCACTTCTGACCATAATGAAATACAAAATAGCCCTGACAAATAAATACAGAGCGAGAAACAGAACTATATGCAACTGTCATTAGTTTTCGTTAACAGTGCGGGTGGTTTTAAAGTCGTCAGCAGCATCTCTGTTTACATTTCAGGAAACGTACCTTATTATCAACTGCTAGGACAAGAAGACAGCAGACCTCCACCAGCACAGCCCCGCTCTCCGACAGGGAGCTGAGAGTCTGGGATTTGTTTAGGTCGGGACACGAGCTGGGACAGGGAGAGCCTCCCGACTCCTGAGCTGAAAAAAAAAAACAAAAACAAAACCTTCAGTTCATCTGATTAATTGCTAGCCCAACATCGGTGGCAATATTCCTGATCATGTGGGTTTATCAGGTTTAGCTTGAATAGTTCTGTTGACAGGAAGTTAAATTTGTATTACAGTGGCCTATAAACAATATGTTCTTATTGTGGGGCAAGTTTTGACCAAAGTGAGAAAGTTCCTAAAGAAAATGTGATTTGCACAACAAGACCAATAAAAAACAGATTTGGGAAGTGCTTATGCCATATTGAAATCATACTTCAATGTGGCATTTACTAGTGAGGGTAGAAGAATTACATAATGCTGACAGGGTCAAGAGGCCACAGATGGTTTGTCACTTGGAATGTATGGTGAAGTGTTTCCAATACATTTGAGTGTAAGAAAATAAAAGCTATCAAAAAGGATTTTGAGATTTATTCATTTTTTTAAAACTCACTATTATTTAAAAAAAAAACAAAAAAAAAAAAAACTATTTCATGTGTGCAGCATTTTCTATTTTCTGGAGCTGTTTTAAATATTATAACTTTTAAAAAAATAAGTAAAATTCACAAAAAAAAAAAACGTTTAGCTACGTATTACTGCCATCTACTGGATAGAAGTGCAGCCAGGAATTGTGACATACAGAAAAATGATATTGGTATTTCCAGGGACAGCGTTATAGGTCATCTCATGCTGCTGCAGCTTCAACACACGTTGTTCTCCTTTTACCTGTTTTTATCACCACAAGGTGCAGAGAGTCGTCCCTGATGTATGACACTGCAGCAATGTCGTGGATTGGCACTCTAAGGATGATGTCTTCTCCATCTCGCCAAACAAGCTTGATGTTGTACGCAGACAAGCTCACAACTGCATCCTGCTCTGATGTCAGCTGGCCCGCCAACTGATGGGATTTCTGGAAAATAGGAGCAGGAAAACACTACATCAGTAATTCTCAAAGTCCAGACTCTGATCTGGACTGGACCATAAGCCAACCGTGATCCAGTCTTCAGGGGCTGAAAACGCAGATGATATTGTGGAAGTGGACAAATAAAAGTGCAATACTCTCAACTGACAGAGCAAAACAATAAAAACCTGTAAAGCAAAGCGAAAAGCGAGAGTATGAAGTCATTACTCAAAAAAATAATAAAAAATAAAAGCCAGATTGCTCACAGGGACAAAGACCTTCATTTTTAGAGAAATCTCCTGTAGTCTGACGAAACTAACGTAAAGCTGTTTGGTCATATTTAATGTTACATTTGGAGTTGATAGGGGCGCATGGAAACACCATCCTAATGGCAAAGCATGGTAGTGGCAGTATGATGTTATCGGGCTGTTCTGCTGGGTACAAACAGATCTTATAAACAGACAACGACCCAAAGCATACAGCCAAAGTAGTTACAAAGAGTTGGCTCTTTATACATAAAGTTTGTTCACTGGGATTAAACCACTTCCTGCTACTGTCAGCTTTGTACTAGTAACCACCCAAATAAAGATGTAGGAAAATCGTATTGATCGTCCAGGCCAACACTGTGCATATACTTACTCTTGCATTGTCAATGAGCTGCAGAACCTCTGTTCGACTCGATGGGTTCAAGTATCCTGGAACTGATGTCAGCTGCCCTAAATACTGGACAGGACAGAGCAGGTGACTATTTTACATTAAGAGTTTTTGCATGCAACTTGTTAGATCCCTTTACTATGTGTACGATCAAGAAACGAATACGTGGATAGCTAAACTCACTTTTACTTCCTTCTCAATGTAGTCGTTAAGCAGAATGTCAGGTTCAATGCGGTGGTCAGGCTGAGACAGGGAGAAGGTGTGGAGGGCCCGGCGCTCTGTGGATTTCTCCTGAGCCTTCTTGTCTCTTCCCTTCTCTCCTTTCAGAAAGACCCGCTTGAACGGAGACACAATCCCCGGCTATAGAAAACAAAACAGAGGGGTGATGAGAAAAATACATAGGCTGACGTGCATGTGTGCAAACGTAACAGTGACGTGCTTTCACAAACATGACCAAGACACATCATATATGGAGCAAAATAGGCCAAACTACTCTATTCAAGTCATGTAGCAGACTTAAATAGCATAGCTATCTATATAATACTCCCACATAGTTTTAGTAGTCCGATTAAGTTTTAGTAGTCGAATTAAGTTATTGCTTAGATATACAAATAAATATACAAAGAGATGAAATAGTAAAGTTCTATTGACTGCATTCGTGTTTCTCCTTACCGTTTTAACAAAAGCAAAAGGAATAACAATGATACTGAGAGTCTAGCTCAAATATAAACACATTAGTATAAATGCTGCGTTTTGTATAGGCGAAAACAAAATCTGCTTGAAGAGCTTGGTATTTTAAGCCACCTCGTAAAAATCTATTCGGACCCAGAAGACTTTAAAAAGCGTTACCTCACTCTCCATGATCCCGCAAGCAAGCAGTCACACACACCTGTTCAATAGCAACTTCGCAGCCCGGCAACGGGTGCAGCTACAATTACTAATCTATCCCCAGTTGGCCCGATCTTGCAAACTGACAGCTGCCAACTGACGAGAGGCGCAGTGCACCAGACCTGGGCGGTGCGCATGACGGGTGTGACCCCCACAAAAAGGAAGGAACGTGTCTTTGACTTCTACTCAGGCACAAGAACAGGAAAGGAACCGGCCACAACTTCCTGTGATGACACGCGCTTTAAATGTTGTGACATTCACTTCTGCATCAGACTTCTCATGGCTTTTTTTTTTTTTTTTTAAGTTTGCTTTGCAGACAATGGCCAAAAAAACACTCACTCGTGCATTCACTCTTAAACTTACTAATATTCTGATGTCACAGCTTCAGCCCGACTCACTTTCTGCAAGGACTTTGCAACCGAGTCTGTGCAAAAGTCTGCAAAACCACGGCAAGAAAGGACGGCATGCATTTCACTGTGCTAACCACACCAGTCACATCTTAAATATTGGTTACGTCGTAGATTTACAGAAGGGAAATGTAGAAAAAAAAAGACTTAAACATTCATCTCATGCTTGCTGCTTGTTTTCCCCTTATTATTATTTTTAGATTCAACTCTGACTTTGTCAGATAGGTTACATACAAGCATCACTAGCATGTGAAAATAACAAAATAACACAAAGAGTTACAAAGACAAGAAACCTCGTCCAAGACAAAATTGTATGATTGATTGCTGTGCCTCAAACCTCTAGTCTGTCCTACAATATTCCTATATCTCCTGTTATCCGTAATGTCCACAAGAAGCTTGGATGATTTTAAATCTCTTCTAAAAACTCATTTATTTTCCTTGATTTTTTTTTATTCTTGGGGGCTGGAGAATTAGGCCCCCTAATTCTATTCCTGCTTTTATTGCTTTATTGTGTTTTTGTTTCTTTTGTTTCACTTTCTTTGCCTATTTTACACATGAAGAACTTTGGTCACTTTCTTGTGTGTGAGAGTGTTACACAAAGACTGATTAATCAAGGGATATTTTTAATCCACGACTCTCTTATTCTGCCTGTAGGCTTTTCACTTTTTGAGTCGGACATCGTCACAAGAAATGAGGTGATGCTTTAATATCTCGAAATGTTCCTGTTCCACCCCATGAATATTTTCTGCAATGTCTCCTGTATTTTCGACAAACTTGAAGTAGAGCTACCTCATCTGTTTTTTAAGGCAGTATCTGTTTCAAGTCACATTGAAAGGATCATTTGAAATATTTAACATTAAAAACTAACGAGACTTCAAATATTGCCATAAACTAAACACTGAATTTCTTTAAGATTAATGACACATTCTCAACTAACCATATGTTGATGAACAAATCTCATTTGCAGTTCCGTTTAAAAAAACAACAACAAAAAAAAAACAAAGCAAATATGTTTACGTACAGCCCGAAAATAATTGTTTTAGCATACAGATGACACTGATGATGTTTGGCTGCTTACAAAGTTAATACTACAACACCACGGTAGTGCCGTTGCATTATTTAATAGTATGCCACAGCTCAACACATTAACATTTTACGACTTCTGCCAGTGACATGCGATACGGCAGCCTTGGCAAGCAACTTACTTGCTATTAACTTTTGCATTTTCTTAACCGAGAGAACAGCAAGAGAGGAAGGCATTTTCATGGAATATGTAAAGCGACACTTTTCAAGGTTAATGACAGAGACATGTAAATGTCTTGGTATTATTCACTGAAAGCTACATAGTACAAGATATGGTTGATTCAGCAGTAAAATTTCTATATTTATGAATCGAGTTCTTTCTCTTCCAAAATTCAGTTGGTAGCGTTAGTGGATTACTGATGTTGAAAGAAATAGAAAAAAGCTTCTACAGAAATGACATTTCCGTCAATGTTTGCCAAAAATCATGTGTCAGCCCGCAAATGAGATTTCAAACCTCAATGGTCTAGAGTAGATCTGCACTAGACCGAATATTGCATAACAAAAATGAGTCAAGATAACGCTTGGTAAAATTAAAAGGAGCAATCTATCACGTCGTTAAAGTGATTCTCTATCAGCACCATGTGGTAAAAATAGTAACTGCATTCGGTTGAGTTGCCCATGTACCAAAATAAACATTACAAAGAGGCATTAAACTCATGCCATTAAGGATAAAAAAAAAAATATGATCACCGCTTTCTTCCAATGACAAACAAGAACAGAGTAGCTTGTTTGTTTTTTCACCGTTTGTCCCATCTTGACGTTTAAGAAAACGACAGAAGGTGCCTTTGCAAATTATTATACGTCTAGTATTGAAAGTAAATCCCACATCAGGTGGGAGTCATTGCATAGTATTGCAGGGTCCGTTTGTTAGGGGGAGATAGTAAATCTGCTCACTCTCTTGAGCCAGAACAACTATCGAAAACAGTTTCTAGTATCAAGCAAACGTGTTTTGTCTGTCTCTTAAATATACAATACTGCGTCGAGGAATTACGGTACGCACCTATTACATTAAGGAATAGGCTGATCTTACAGTAGTCTTAGCTATGCAATAATTCCTAAATGTTATTTTAAAAACTTTAAGCCAATAATTGCAGATGAGCAACAACTAAAACGTGAAACCAAAAAAGTGAAGAGCGCTGAGGTTTATAACATGGAAACCGACTGAAGAACAATCGTTCAAAAGTTTAATGCAGATCTGACTTGGAAAAAAAACCTAACCCAAAGCTCTAAACTCCACTAATCAGACACATTATGCAATATTCACGAGTATTCTCTCTTTTGAATAGCTTATTAAACATACCATCTACATGTTAGTGTTGTAAAGTGGTGTGTTTGATTACGATTGCTTGTCAGCTAACTCTAAACTTTTCTAATTAGCTAACAGTTAGCCTTACTCCCGGCAAGCTAACAAGTTAGCATGTAGTTAATATGCAAAAAAAGTGCACCGCAACCCACCTTTTTTACTTTTTTCACATCTTCCTCCATCTCTAAGTTGTCTTCTTCATTCTCCCTTCAGCCCGGAGATCTATGTGAGACTGGGTGAGACCACAGGAGCTTTAAAACAGCACCTACCTAAGGGCGGTTAGCCTGCTAGGCTAATTTATTTTAGCACTGTGTATCTAAAGAGATACCCAGTTAGGAGCTGATAGCAACTCGCCATCCCAGCTCCCTTCTTACGGCTTAACAGTTAGACAAAAACCCTGATTATCAGTGACTTAAAAAAAAAAAAAAAAAACAGACACGGCGCGTGTCTAGAGCAACTGCGGAAAAGGTGTGGTAAAAAGACAAACTCGATGAAAACAGCAAAAACTTTTCAATCGTGCCGCCATTTTGGGCGTTGAACTGTAGTCCAGCATGCTTTGCTTTCCTCAAACCAAAACAGCCTGCTGGCGTTGTGCATTACTGAGATTACTGCACTTATACGGAGGACGCAATCGGCAAAAAAATTTACAAAACATTTTTAAAAAATGGCATAAAGGATTTGAATATTTGCAAACTCACCACAGAATACCACATAGACCAGAAGGCAATAATGTTCTAGTGCTTAACTTTATTATTTGCTTTAGTCATCAAAACAGAGAAAAGAATCAAATCATTAACGATAAACACAAACTAATATAAAGGTGTAAGTTAAGTCAGTGCTAATTACATCTACTCTACTCTTTGTCTAATATAGTTTAAATATTATATTACAAGACAATAATTTCTGGAAGGAGATTGGCATGTGTCCTATATCAGTGGTTCCCAATGCTTGGCTTTGGACCTGACTCATGAAAAATAAAGCAAAGCGGTCTTCAAATTATATTGGGAAATCAATTTTAAAAATTATAAAAATGACAGAAATTACAATATGTTTGCTATTGTTATTAAATCTGACAAAAACAATTTTGTTAAATTAAATTTAAATTGCAGTTTCACAGGATAAACTTGTTTACATAATTAACACATCCATTTAAAATGTATTATTTTTTCCTATATTTGTCAAGAACAATAATAGATGAATAGTTCTTATTTATTTATGTTTTCCTAGTATTTTTTTCTGTTTTTTATTTGTTCATTTCCACTGATTGTTCTAATTTCGCTTTTTTATAATTAAATCACTAGAATAATAACAATAAAAAAATATTGTTGCTGATTATTTTTCCATCACACATTTTCCACCTATTTCAACACACTTAGTTTAATTTTGAAGAACTTGTCTCTTTTCTTTTCTTGTTAGTTTGAAATTAAGTATATTGACTCTGGCATGTTGATTTCCAGCAACTTGTGATAATTTCCACATTTTTTTTCAGTGGGAATATTTACTGTAAACAGTTTAGAAGAGTGACATAGAGGCTATTATCCTTTATTAAGAAGTATTTTTGCTTGCTGGGAAAATAACAGAACGTGTAAATTCTTACAGTTACATATAATGTAGCTAATACATTATAATCATGCCATTCCTTTTGCTACCTTGACTGATCAGAAAAAAGAGAGACTAACAAAAAATAAAAACACCACTGGGATTTTCCACTTTCAAATACTATATTTATTTTTCTCTTCTGGGATGAACAGTCTGATATATGAATCTACAGTAAGGCTTAACATTACATTTTCAGCATAATATTTCTCTTTTCATCTAAAAACCAAAACATACAAAATAACTTTAGCACCATATGTTATTAATAATATTCATATTGTTCCCAAAAATAGGGCGTAAGTACAACACTGGACATCAGTTTTGCTTTTTTTTTTTTTTCTTTTCAAAGAAATGGGGATTCATTAAAACAATGTACTTACATTTTATATTTAACAACAACAAAGAAATTCCTTTGTATATGTTTTTCTCTCACAACATAGGCTGCAATGTTTCCACAATCGTAAGGAGCTACATTATGTAGCAGATTTAATGACTAACTTTTGGAATACCCCAGAAAAATCATATACCCCTCTGGAGTATTCATGGAACACACCAACAAGCTAACACAATCAATAGGTTGATTAAATATAAACAAAGCCAAATTCCCAACACTTTTCAGAACAATTCCAAAACAAACAAAAAAAAAAAATCAGCAGCAATATTAAGACATAGTTGCTCTGTCGGAATATCAAATTCATTTTTGAAGAAAATATTACAGCTGATTCTACAATTAGCAAAAGAATAAAAACAAAAATAGATACATACAGATAAAGGACATATAGGTGACAGGAATTTACAACACAGCAATCACGTTCTATATATATATATATATTTTTTTTTTTTAACCCAAAGTCCAACTGCAGATGTACAGTTGTGCTCCTTTGCTTTTGCTGAAAGGATACACTTTGTCATCTGTTTCATTCTCTCAGAGAAAAAGAATTGAAATCCTAGTGCAGACAGATTTATTGCAAAATAAAACCCCACCATACGCTGAACCCAATAGAATAAACATTATTCAAACAGTAAGAACTGTAGTCTTTTTTTCTTTTTTTTTTGTGAAGGTTGAGAAATTAAAATGGCACCATTGAGAGTTGAGTTCTGCTGTAAACTGTGTGGATTTGAGGTGCTGGCTGCAGAGCATTCAAAGACTGCACATTTTGTGAGGGTGCAGGTTTTCTCGGTTTCACTGCAAGTGTATATGCTCTCAGAAAGCCAAAAAGTGGACCCTGAAGTCCACCTTGGTAGCACCTTTTAAATGTGTGTTTTTTTTTCTTTTTCAGCACCAGGTTATTGACAAAAAGATACAGAAGGAACAAAACAAACAAAAACATAATTGCACTGATTTACTATCCCCAACATCCTTCCCTTTTGGTAAAAACGACAGTTGTGACTTAAACCAGGTCAAACACTACAATGGTCTGCTGCTACACATTAATGAGAAATCAAACTGACTTTTGAGCACTGACATGCTAAATGCTGAGGTTCACCTGACAATGAGCCCTAAAATTCATGCTAGGAAGTGGAAGAAAATATGGGTATTTTAAAACAATATAGTAATCTACCTGTTTTATCATAGAAAATCCAACACAACACTTTTACTTTTTTTTTTTTTTACACATTTTGTCATCAACCTCCTCCTATTTGTACCACAAGCATTGTTGTTTTGGCTGGAGGATGCTTTCACAAAACACCGAAAATGCTTGAAGTTTACTTCTTGGCACCACAAAATATTCATAACGGCAAGAAATAAGAAGATGTAAAGGCATAAACAAAAGTGCTTAACAATCGACCATATTTGTTTTCAACGTTGTGGCTGGTTTGTGTTGTAAATCTCCATCAAAAACAATCCAGACGTTATGCTTCAGGGCCAAATATTAAGCTCACAGTTGCAATGCGTGAAATGGTCATAATACAGTGTCTTGCAAAGGTATTCATTCCACTTTTAATTTATGACTTTTGTCCCGACTGGAAACTTCAGAGTATTTAATGGGGATTTTATGAGACAAAGCAATTCAAAGTTGTCCATGTGAAATTCAAGGGAAAATGATCCTTTGTTTTCCAAGTGATTGATGAATAAAGTAAGTAATAAGTAATTCAACTTAATATATTTAATCTCAGTATAAATCCAGGTCTTCTGTGAAGGTTTAAGAGATTTATTGAAAAAACAAAACAAAACCAAACAAAACAAAGAAAAGCCAATGAACAAAAGGCGCCATGAAGGCACACCTGAACTGATAGGTAAGGAGAGCATTAGTCAGAAAGCAGCCAAAAAGCCCACGACCACGCTAAAGGAGGAGCTGCACAGATCACCCAGCCAGCATGCCTAGGTGGGCCCCATGTGGGGACAAGGAGGGCAGACTATATGGGTCCCATATGGGTTTGTCCGCGGGTTCCACGATGGCCCCACATGGGTTTGCCCATGTAGGGCCAGAGCCCACATGGGCCCTGCATGGGCCCTATATGGTGGTGGCCCACATGGGTTTTGTCCAATTAGGGCCCATGTAGCACCCATTTGGGCTGTGGCCCTACATGGGCAAACCCATGTGGGGCCATCGTGGAACCCGCGGACAAACCCATATGGGACCCATATAGTCTGCCCTCCTTGTCCCCACATGGGTCCCACCTAGGCATGCTGGCTGGGTCAACAGCTTAAGATGGGAGAATCTGTCAACAAGATAGATTCTGTTAGCCTTCCGCTTCACTAATCATTGCAGTTTTCTTCAACTGGGGGAATTAACAAAAAAAAGTGCTCTGGTTAAAAGAGACGGAATTTGACATGGTGGCGGCATCATCACACTGTGCTGATGTTTTCTGTGGCTCAAGCTCAGTACAGGGCAACTGCGAAAGTGAATCTGTTAGAGCGTGCTGGGGTTTCTTACTCCAGTCCTCGAGATCTTCTGTCCTGCAACATATAGATGCCTCCCTGCTTCTACACACGTGAATTAATTAAATGGACGGCTTATTACCAGAACTCTGCAGAACTAGAAGATGGTGGTGAGCCTGTTTGATTCAGGTGACTTGGAGAAGGGAGAGGTGGAAAACCTGCAGGATGATAGATCTTGAGGACAAAGTACAGTCAGTGCTAAATAGTCGTGATCAAAGAAGGACTGAGTTAGAATGGAATGAAGTGTAAACCAAAATAAAGCTGAGAATCTGTGGCAAAAAACCTGAAAGTGTTAGATCCCAGATGCTCTTCAGCCGGTCTAACTGAGTTTGAGCTTTTTCACATGGGAGAACGGACGGACATATCAGTCTGTTGTTAAAGTTGCCAAAAAGACTCGTGGAGAAACACATTCTCTAAGACAGACTGAATATAAATATCTGAAGCACTTTTTTTAAAATTGTATTTGTAATGTCATGTTTTCCTTCCACTTTACAATTACACAATACTTTATGTCAGTCTACCAGATAAAAAAAAACAAACAAAACAATAAAAACACAATTGAATTTATAGCTGGGCTTGGCAAAATGTGAAATACTCGAAGAGGTATGGATACATTTGCACATCACTGTAAACGTTGGCCCGTTTGTTCTTGTTAATTGTCTAGGTGGGTCTCGCATATGGGAAATACAGAAGAAAGACGCTGGCATCACTGTCTGCATGCCGGGCTGCCATGGCTGGGTTGAAGCACCCAAGGTAACAAGGCACAACAAGGACTGAGACGAACAAACTTGCTCATATGCTCTTGCTGTGTGTTGCGGCCATCAGGAGTGCTGGCATTGAAAAAAAATAAATATATATATATATATATATCCTGATTCAGATTTCTGAAGGGGAATTTTTTTCATCAAGTCAGCTAATGGTATTATATGTATCAACCTGAATCCTGTTTTTTTTTTCTTTACTGTGAATAAACATCCTTAACTTCACTATATCTACCTTAGTTCTTGACACCCGTGTATATTTTAAAGATAATAGGAAAAACATAAAGAACAAATAAAACCCACTCATTATCTGGCTACTCATTGGTTACAGAATGTGGCAGAACAGCGGTTGTTTGGTAAGAAATACATAAAATATACTCTATGTTTCATAAAAATTTAGAGTTGTACATTCGCACTATAGTCTTTAAAATGATTTATTTTGATGTTAATTCTGTTTTAATGACACAAGCACCAGAAAATGAAATCCATTCCAGTCTAACATAATCTTGTAAGTGGAGCTATGTTAATACCATTGTGCAGCCCATCGCCATCCTTTATCGCCTTATCCCACCTAGACATGGACAGACAGGGGGTTGGGGATGAGTCACAGTGTATTTGCACCTGATTTGGACATGAGTCCACCTCTGGAAAAGGTCAGCAGTGTTTAGAAAGGATGCACTGCCCACCAGGCAGCTGACTACCACAAAATATAGGGCCTTACTCTAATTTAAAACAACAATTCTCCTTGAAAGAAAAAGTGCAAACTGGAACTGAGAGGTGTAATCCCAGCCGAAGAGGATGAAATATGCAAAGAAAAAACAAACAATACAGACCCTAAAGGATACGCCTGGGGATGAGAACTGCATTGAGACACCCCTGAGTCAGCTTGGTCAGTTGTCTTGGTTGTTGGTCCTGAGGAACACCTCTATTGGCTATTTTTCTTTTTTTTTCTTTTTTACTTATTTATTAATCACTCATCAGCTACCCTATTTAACATGGCTGTTCCTTCACAAAGCAGAGAAGCTACTGTAGTTGATATAATGAAAAAATGAAGGACTTAATTGTTTGCATACAGACGTGCATCAATCTGGCATGCTGGCTGTTTGCTTCACCCTTGTACACCCAACAGTCCTCAATAATTCAGGGCTAAAGGGTGGAAGCCCCCAGCCTCACATTGGAGCTTTTAGTCATGGCAGTGTACCTCATTGCAAGTTCTCATGTCAGGATCTCTGTTTGTTAAGCCTCAGCCCTGTTGTTCATTGACCAGAGAGTGTTTTGCAGGAGTGTGCCAAGGCCCTGAACAGTCAGGGAAGAGGGTGGAGCAGCAACCAAGGATGGAGTCAAACATTCGGCAATAGGACAGAACCGTGGGAAATGTCTACGGACGGACAAGCGAACGCCCCTGATATCTAATCGGTCCCCGTACAGCATTCTGTCCTCATGTTCTTTTCCATCCCTGGCAAAAAAAACAAAACAAACAAAAAAAAAACCCTCTTTGACCTTTATCCGGGACTTACAGGGCATCTGCTTTTTTTTTCTTTTTTTTTACAGTACAATGTTAGCAGGCACACAAGGCCACAGCTATGCCGAACGCCGGTAAGTCAGGAAACAGGGATCTCTGTGTTTGTAAAGGGCTCTTGGGAAACCCCTGCTGGGTTTCATCAATACTGTGGTAAAATCATGCCAAACACTACAATGTAAAAGAAAACAAACAAAAAACACATCATAAATTCAAATGACTCATTGAGTTTATAAATGAAACGAATTATGAAATGCATTCATTATTCTCATGAATTTTTCAGTAGCCCTCTGTGGAAATTTTAGTCAAGCTCCTTTAACTTAGAAGGCATGGTATTATGTAGACATATATACACACTTTTTTCATATATTTCTCTTCTTTTTTTTCTTTTTTGAGATAGAGGGATGGTTGTGGTTGTCCCTGGGGGTATCAATAGTGGAAAAAGTCCACACAGAATGAACCATGGTTGAATTTCTTAATGTTATAACTGCTGCACAGCGTGCCGGTAAGACGGCACAGTTTCGCACAGACCCATCGGTCTGGGGGTTGGGGGAAGGAACGAGGGGCAGCTAAATTACAAAGACAGTACTTTAAGATTTGATTTGGCTTTGTTTCAACGTGTCAGCTAGTTCCAGAGCAGTCACACAGGGTACATAAGGTTATCACCTCTGTTTAAGGGCACACAGTTGGTGAGGAGTGTACCGTTTAACGCTGTAGAAGTGAGCTATGTCAAAACAGAAAATATAAAATGTTCTCAGTCACCATAAATGTCAACAATAAAGTATGATGGCACATAAATATCTCAGATGTGTGTGTGTGTGTGTGTGTGTGTTTTAAAGAAGTCTTTGCACCTATCACTTGATTACTAGAACTAAATAAATAACATTTTATAACAAAATAGGGAGGTTATGCTTTCCAGTATTTGAAAGGGAATGGTGGAGGATTCTCTGAAGGCTGTCTTTGTACGGCACGCAAACATTTGCATCTTAAAATGCACTTATACCTTTTCACTCGTAATTAACTACCTAAAGGCTATCTAAAAAGTCTTTGGAATGCTTATAGCGCGTTTTGTAATAATTAAATTGGAAAATGTGCTTCTTTTCTACAACTTTTTATTTCTAAATGGTTTATTTAAGTTTTTTTTTTTGTGCTGATGCTTTGAGTCTCACAAGGCAATTTGTTACAGCTCCTTCCCACCAGAGGGCAGTCTACATTGTAGAAAAATTTTGTTTGTAAAACAGACTGAAGGCCAGTGTGCTCATGAATTTAAAAGCATTTTGCATCTAAATTAAAATGGGGAAAAAAAGTACAGTTCACGTGAACAAATTAAACACAAAAAGGAAAAAAAAAATAAAACATACAACAAACACAATTTCAGAATTACATCTTGAAGTATCACCCATATTGTTTTTAAGCATATTTTTTTATTAATTGGCTAAGTACTTAGTAAACATTATTTGTTTCATATATTTCAGTGAGTTACAAAGAAAATGGCAGTAAATTTAGGGGTGTGCAAAGACCTGGCCCCTCTGAGACTCTCCTCCATCATTCCCATAAGGTTTTGCACCAGTCCCATGTCAGCGAGACACACAGTATGCCCTTCACAAATATCCACAGGTTGAGTCACCAACACAGTATAACACATAAACACATTTCATAATGAAACATTCATATGTTATCTACACACTCATTTAGAAGCCTCCTTTATCAGTATAGAGAGATTTATCTGAGACATATATATTTATATATATGTATTATATTTATCAAATAGTATACTGTAACATTTTCTCTCTGTACTATGTGTGTGTTGTTTTTTTGTTTTGTTTTTTTTTTCTCCAAAAATAATTCTTGAACGTTTGTCTGTTGGGTTTTTGGTTGACAAAAAAATATGTCCTGGAAAACTGGAAAACTTTCAGATCATCGAAGAGTGATGAAGAGAGCCCGAGAACGCATGGAAAGATGCAACATCTGAGGAGAAACGAAATGCGTGCGCACCATTCTGTGTAAAAGGTGAGGATAGCATCACGGACAGGGCCTTCAGAGGGAGGATTCATACTGTAGAAGTTCATAGAGGAGTGGACCGTCCCTATACCTGATGCCCACCGCATTGGGGCTAATAAACTGCAGCACGTTTATGGTCCTGCGCAGTCGCCTATCAACAAAGTGTGCGTCCCAGGCTGGATAGCGTTTTCTGGGCATGTCTATTTTAATAAGTGGGCCCTCAGGCGGGATGGGCCGGCCTGCCGCGTCCACAGGTTCTGTAGACCTCACTTGGAAAACCGGAAGGCATGTGTCTGTCGGTGTTTCGTCTAACCCCATCTGTTCTCCTGCCGCGCCTCGTGTAGGGGTGGCCTGGGAGCCACGAGGCCCAGGCGTGGGAGCCATTGGCTCAGCTTCAGGTGGTAACGGGAGGCCCCATAGCAGCTCAGCACAGCAGGAGGAAGCCAACATCCTCATTCGGGGGCCCATGGGGTGTAGGACCCCGTAGTAGAGAATCATGCAGGCCACGCCTGAGGCAAAGCACAGGAAGACGCCACAGATGGCAAAAGAGGCATAGGCGTCAGTGGTGGCTGGGTCGCGGTATGCGTACCAAAGTGAGGTCAGGATGGCATTCTCCAGCAACACGACGGTGTAGTAGACCACCATTCTGTACCGCGTCCGGCCCTCGCGTACGTTGAACCAGCAGAAGACGTAGACCACGCCCACCACCATGTTGAACAGTACTTCTTCCCATTTGGACATGCAAAAGTCAGTGCCGCCATGGATGACCCAAAAAGCCATGGCGCACCAATGGAGCACCACAAAAATGCCAAAGTAGATGTGGAAAACTGAGGCAAAAAGGGCAAAGGAGAGCACCCGTGAAGAGATGGTGAAAAGGCGCCAGAACAGATGCACCAGGGCGCCTCGGTAACTCATGCTCTTCTTGTCGTCACGCGAGTCGCGGAGGAGCTTGTGGTAAGAGGCTAGCACCCAGGCCAACGACGTTAGGGAGGACAGGGCAGAAAGACCTGAAAGACACACACACACACACACACACACACACACACA
>NW_006799992.1:1862410-1905929 GCF_000485575.1 Poecilia formosa | reverse complement strand
CGCACACACACACACACACACGCACACAGGCACACACACACACACACACACAGCAGAGAGAAACCAGAGAATCACCAAGTGCAAAAAGAGACATACGTAAGGACAAATTATATTTGTTAAACATCATAAACTTAAAAAAAAAACCTATGTGTATCACTAAAAGGCGTATAGGTCTTTTAATTTTTAATCTTTGATTTTCAAATTAAAGATTTGCCGCTTTAGATTTTGAATCTTTGAAGTCTAAAACATAAATAAATCAAAATCCACTGCCTTTCAAACTGGATAAGTAATTTTAAAATGCATTTTTCCTTCCCATCTCCTTTGGTTTAACGTTCTTTCACATACTTTATTTTTTTTTTTTTATTTTATGACTACCAAAAGAATACACCTACTGTGAACCTACAAGTCGGAAAACAGTTAAAAGTTGTAACACTCTCAGAATTTACGGTTTCAAACTGCATTGGTGGTTCTTCCACTCACAGAAGACAGATTTTATTTTAGCCAAAGCAATCCGTCACATCTGTGAAAGCACTGTTATTACTGAGATCATCACACATCATCCAGTCAACACAATCTCTATTTAGTGGACCAGTTCGGTTTTTCTGTGACATCTATAACGGTAAAGTCAGCAGAATGTCTGAGGAACAACCCTGTGAATGAAAAATGATAGAGGATTTTCTGCAGAGCAGCGACATAGAACATTACAGCAAATGTCATGAAGGCATAAGGCACCCAATCCACTACGGGCACCACATGCTATGATTGAGTTGCTTTTCTCTGGGAACAGTATCGAATGAGGAAACTCGAGTTGTAAAACCAGGTTCAATAACAACGGCGAGGAAAGTTGGAAACTGGATAGAACACAGCGTAATTAAAGAGGAATACAGAGGACACACATAATGATTTTTTTATTATTTTTTTGTCTTGGTTACAAAAGCATCACAACTCTAAATGGAAACTAAAACTTGTATGAGAAAAATCTAACCTGGTTTTCATGCAAATATCAAGTTTAAGAGTAATCATAAAAAAACACTTACACTGCAGCCACTCAGCCTTGTTGCTCTGGATCATGATGCAGAGCTGCAGCACCAACTGAGGGGCGCTCTCTAAGAAGGTCTCCAGCAGTCGCAGCATGTTGACATCAGCATACTCGTACATCATAGCCCAATAAAAGCGCCTCTGGTTCTCCTTCTGCCGGTGACTTTGTATCCCAAGATACATAGTGCGAATGTACCTGAAGAGAAAGAAAGGGTCTGAAATTAGGCTTCTGTGCTTTTAAACCACAAACACTTTCCAAAATTAATTGAGCGACACATGTGGTGTGATATACTTTCTGTGAGCACCTGTCTGAGTTTCACCAACTGTGGAAGGTTTTACGAGCAACAAGTTCAACATATAGTAGTCAAATTTGCGTATGTTAACAGGAATCATCGTAAAAAGGAGATGTAACAAAGAGGATTACTCCTTTTTGACAAAAATTTATGTTAATTATCACAAGATGCTCTTATGAAGAATTTTTAAAGGTAGAAAAAGAATAAAAATAAAAATATCATTGTAAACACTTGAGAAAATAGGGAAAAATAAATAAAATAAACTGTATTTAATTTAAGTACACGCTTAAAATAATAATATAATTGACCTGAAAGTTATTACATATCACATATTTTCTAATGTCATGCAGGCCTATCAATGTGGTTTAAATAAAAACTTCTTTGTATTCTTCAAACAGAGATTGTTCAGACTGCTTTCTCGAGACTGTAAAAGACTGAAGCATAAATGGCTGAAGTTGGCCAGATATTTTAGAGCTACTTGTGCAATTAAGAAAAACAACAACAACAACAACAATAAGCTTAATTTCCCAGTTCTGTCCCGTGAATAAAAAGGCAAACCAGCAAATTAATTTTCTTTTTTTGTTCCACAATATTGTCATTTTAGAACAGCAGTGAGGAAAAAAAAACACTTAGAAGCTAATTAAAATCTCAGTCACATTCTTCCAGGATTCATAAACTTGTTTCAGGATTAACAGCCACCTTGTGTAATATCTATTTTACCACCTTCTGAAGTTTAATTGAGAGGTCATGAAGCAAAGTGCACACAGCTTATAGTATCACACTACTGGTGTAATTAAAATCCAACAATTTCTTCTTTTCATGTTAGAAGATAATCACAAACTTGTTGTGTGTGGCTAACAATCAGTCTAATGCACTTTGCGTGGTTAAAGCTAATTAAGATTATTATCCCTCTTTGGGTGTGGAGTAAACTTTAAATCAAAGGATTCAAAAAGCACCAGATTCAGTGAATAAAAATTTAAACAGAAATACAGCAGTATCACGACAAGCTCAATCCCCCACGTATCAAGCACATTTTTGAGCTTCTCAAAGACAGTGACAAAACTCTGGATGTGCAGAGAAAAATGAAAGTAAAATCAGAGTGACAGCTCTCATGCTTTGTAGTTATCTTAGCACTGACTTCAGCTAATGCACATTGGTTTGTAGCTGCAGGGTTTATCTGTCTGAGCTGGTAGAGTAGCCAAATAAATCCAGCTCTTGATGTGAAGGCAGTCAACCGATGACAATAGCAAGGACAGAAATAGACTAGAAAGCAGCAGTCCACCTTTAAATTGGCAGAGGATCTAAATTCTGCACCTAAAGGTGAGACACACGTTCTCCATGGGAACTAAAGGAAAGCCAAAATATTTATGAGTGGTTTAATTCTACACATCTTCAGATATTCGATTTCTATGAGATGAACAGTGTAGGACACCAAAGCGCTCTCTTCTTTTTTTTTTTTTCCTCTATCACAAAATATTTTTAGCATTTTCCTGCATAAAAAGGAAACCTTTTCCATGTTTTTGGGGCAACCAGTTTCCAGAAATGTTAGTAATAAACACGTGAATCAATCAGCGGAGCCAAAACTTGTGCACACGGTAACATATCACAACATAAGCGGGGTACTAAAAGTGGGCATGAAATTCTTAAAGTTTTGCCTGCCAATGCAGGATATGCGACGAATGTCTTTGCTCCTCAATCGATATTCCAAATAAAGCCATTAAAAACGGATTGATGTTTCATATGCAATAAAATGTAGGAGCAATGTCCAGTCTCAGGAAAGCTGATACGATGAAGAAGTAGACAAGATCAATAGTTTCAGGCAATTTAAGATGCACCAATATGTTCAGAGGTGAAATCTGGCATTTCATGACGTTTTCAGACAGATTGGTAAATGTCAAATGGAACAAGAGAACTCCACTTCCCCCAGCAATGTCCTGCCATAAATAAGATCTTTGTTTATACCAAGGAGTTTCAGAGGCTTTTCCATGAACTCTCACTGCTCTGTTAGGTTTCCAGTTTAAACCAGTGTATCTTCACAACTTCCAAAGTTGCTTTAAAAAAAAATCTATTCCGCAGCCATGTTTGTAGCTCTTTTAAGCAGATATGACTTACAGATTCTACATCAATGAAGGTCACTCTCTGTGGATCTACAAGGAAAAGCCAATTAGGAGTTAATTCCTTCTAATGACCTTCAGGATGTTTATTCTGGAAAAGTTTTGCACAGCCTGTAACCTTTCTTACTGAAAGATCGGACTATAACTTTATTAAAACGAGCTACTCCATGTTTCATGTGCTTTTTCATCTACCTTAAAATTAAACCGAGGAGGACTCTGGCTAGTTTGTACAAGAGCCTTATATGAAAACCGGCTTGATGTGAAACAGAATGTGTTGACACATTCAAACCTCGTGTTATTTATTTTTTTAAAAAGAAACGGCTGGTTACGAGGTTCCCCTTTTACAGTATTCTTCTCTAATCATTAAAACCCAATTATTTCATGAAGAATATTTGATTTCCATTATAAGGGACTTTACTCACAAAGCAGGCAGCAAATTGCCTATGCCCTTGAAGGTTTTTTATATAAAGCACTGGTTTCATACAAAAATACAAAACTAAATAAAGGACAAGAATATAATTCATAAAAAATTCCTTGATGTGCAGCTTTACATCAGCTCTGTGTATTTGTACAGTCTGCACTTAACCTTGCAAAGTTACCTATCGACCTTATCAATCTGTGGATTCACATTAGTGTGGCTGGTTGAATGGGGCTCTATTTATTTTACTTCATTTCATTCCCCATTTCTTCTCAGCTTCAAGAAATTCTCATTTGGCTGATAACAGTTCACGTGGCTAGCGCTATTCAGCGAACTTCGGTGACAAAAAAAAAAAAAAAAATGTTTCAGGTTAGCAACTGGAAATAACTCACTTGACATACAGTCAGATCAGCCTTAGAGGAAACTTGCAGTGTTTTTAAAGTTAGTGCCCCAAATGACGGCATTGATTAGAGGATGCATGAATGAGGAGCTTTGGTGTAGTCTAGATCAGCAGTCTTCACAAATACCATCCGCTTAATGCACGGTTATGAAAACAGGTACACCATGCAACGAGGTTGCAAAAATCAAACAGTGATTACACGACTTTCCGTTTAATGACTGCACTTTTGTCATTGCTAATACCAGTGGCTCTTTTTACATCAGATTTATTGCATAGACATGAGTTTTTCAGATCTGTGTACACCCACTTAAACAAGTCGATTAAATTCATTTCAGTCTGCCAGCAGAATGTTTACCCCGAGGGCAATATGGGCTCAACACACACTCACAGAGCTAAATTTACATCCAGTCACTTTGAAATTACACTGCACACCACAGGATGTGATAGGCCGTGGTTTCTGATAAGCGCAACAATGAGATAATAAGACTAATGGAGTTTTATTTCCTTTTAGGAGAGCACAGACGTATGGAAAGGAAGTTGCCAACTTTGTGAAGACTGGTAGAAATTAGACAGTCTCTCCATTTGTTTTTGATGTAAGTGTCTAGTTTTTTAAACCTGAGACATATATTAGAGGAACATATGTTTCCTGGAATTAAAAACAACAACAAGGATTTGGTGAGTTTTTTGTATCATAGCATATGCCTGATCCCGTGCACCTGGGTTGCTGCTCACTAATCATGGATGGTCAGGCTGAAAAAGTAACAAAATCTGTATATTGATTTGTCTACACTTTTAGACAGTGTAATAATAGGCATCAATGGTTGCAGTCCCCAAATCCCTTCTGACTAAAAACAACTCAAACACCCATTATACATCAACCAAGATACCTCTCGATGAATCTCAAGACTTTAGGGAAAATGTTCTGTGGACTGAACCAAACAACCTTAGAACTGCTGAGGTGTACTTCCCATTGCATGTGGCATAAAACCAAAACAGTATTTTATAAAAGAACTTCATACTGAACGGGTCAAACATGGTGGTCAAACATGGAGTTGTCTTCAACTGCAGTCAATAGGTGTCTCTTTTTGATGTACAATTTCAAACCATTAATAGGTATTACTTTCTCACTGCTTTGAATCTGAGAAGACGACACCCAGGGTTTAATGATGAGCTGACATAAAAACAAAGTCACAACTATTTTTTTTAAGTTGCTAAATGCTCTTTGTTTAGTATTTTTGTGGTTTTCCTTGTTTTCTGAACCCAAAAATAATTGTTTGAAGTAGCAGTTCAGTAATCCAAATCTGCAATAGGTCCCTAGAATAAGGTCCAGAACAGAGACAGGTCTTGAAATAAATGGAAAAAGAGGAAGATACAAAGTCTTCACAAAGTAATGTACCAGTAAATACAATTATACTTGAAATTAGATTAATTTTAATTACATTAAGACAAATGGTTTAAGTACACGGATATGACATATTTTATTTCCTGGTATGATCAGGAAACAGTGCAAATATTTACTTAGCTTTTTTAATTTTTTTTGCAGATTTATGGTGTATTTTGTAATATGCAATAAATATGAAAGTTTATTCTAAATAAACAAATAAAATTAATAAAACTGACTGTCCTTTTTGGAGAAAAATTAATTGCTTGGATTAATGGAATAAACATACAAAACAATTGGCTGGTAGGTTAATGAATAAATAGTTCCACATAGCAGTGTTAATGTGCCCATTTTGTGCCTGATAAAACACTATGCTTACAGGTTTTTGATTTCAAAACAAAGTAAATAAATAAATAAATAAAAGACCGGGATGGTTAAACATTTGCGTTTTTGGGGCCGTCAGAAAAATCTGAGCTCACTCCATCACATTTCAACACTGCGCCGCTTTTCTTAACAAGGATATCACACACATCCCGGGATTGTGATGCACACTGTTAACGCTCCCACTGTGAATTTTCAGATGTAGTAACACAAATAGCTTCAGAAAAAAAAACAAGCACATGCAAACACAAAGAGACGAGTACAGACAACGCACATGAACGCTACTTGTCAGCGCTGAAGGTAATAAGGGATTTCCCTCCTATTCCAAAAACACATCTGTCAGATGAAACTCTCTCTGTGTTCAATTCCTCTCCTTCCACACACTCACGCAGACACGCACTCCACTTACGCTGTGGTTTTTGATGCTTTCCTACCTCCCCTCCCCCGCCTCCTCTTCCCTTTAAGCTCCATAGCTCCTCCACAGGGATCCTCATGAATTATTTGTGGCAAGATCATAGCAATCACTCATGGCTCGTTAGGCAGCGTACGCATGGCCTAACAGCGCGATGCGGTGCCAGGGTCATCTTCCAGGCACAACCGTCTGCCATTTCTGTTGAGTAGCGGGCAACCATTAACCTCCTGCCCCGCACCTCCACCACCATAAACTGACTAACCAAAGATAAGACATCTGTTGTGAGGCGCTGACACAGAAACGCGCGGCCGCAATATCAACGTTTGCATGAGTAGACATCTTGACCTCGGCATCTGAGAGGCAGAGAGGGACATTTGGAATGACAAAGGCGGACCATGTGGACAACTTGGCCGCGTTGTTCCTCGAGCTCGTCTAGAGTCACTGACCGGTGAATCATCCAAGCACTCTAACACTAATCTCTTGAGTAGGTGGCTAGGTGGCTCACACACTCACGCCACTCTGCCATGATCAGCAGCATCTGTCTCCTAAGTCATGATCGTGGGAAAGCTGAGTAGCTCAGACCGTGTTCCTCAGGAAGATCCCGAGCACCGATAAGGCAGAACGAGACGGAGTTTTGTAGCAGGTGGAATGTGATGAAACACTAAATGTAGGGGTGGGCATGTAATATGTTAAATGCCAGAGAGGCTATGAGAAAGTAAGCGTGTGTGTGTGTGTGCGTGTGTGTTTATGTGGGTAAAGATGGAGGCTGTTCCAGTTTCAGTGAATCACACCCTGAGTCACTCTGAGGGACGCATGTTTACTCTTAATGAAGTTTAAACCTCCTCTATCAGGAAAATTAACTTTTCTGGCCATATTCCACTGATATATGCCATCTAAAACAGAAATTAATATCTTTGATTGTTTGTGGGTCTTTATAATTGATGATAGCCAAAATCTCAGTGTTTTCTTCTTTTAGTAAATGCTAAACTTAAGTATGAAAATGTAAATTATGTGTTCCGCCAAATAAGCCCATTTGCCCAATGTGAGTTATCTGAATGCATTTTCTTCTATAATGTATTGGAATGGTGTTGCTAGTTAAACCGTAATTGGGAACATGCAAAATGCTGGTCAGCAAATAAACAAAGGATTTACTTCCATAAATTGATTATCTAGACCAGCTTAAAATCCTTTATAATGAAATAAAATAAAAAATCAACATTATCTTTTTTTCCCCCACACATTGTATAATTGTTGTTTCACAAATTCCTGTCTCACGTCCCATCAGAAACAAACATCTTGGTGGAATTAAAAATAACAATAATAAAATCTTTGCACACCGTGATACTGTCACTGAAGGTTATCACACTGCTGGTTTCTCATTTTGGCCCATGCCTACACAGGGCTCAAGGCAATTGCTGACCTTTGCCTAATGGTGAAGTCCAACCCTGAATGTCAACTCTCAGCAGAATGAAATGAGTACTGCTGATGTATGGATTAGGGAAGCACAGGATTTAATACTCTTCTCCTATGCAGTATTTTATTTACAACATTCAAACAGAGTAGGTGTGTGTGGCTGTCAGCTCGAGTTCTAACTATTGATCTTACTGTTACGGGGCCAAAGGTTACCGTCTCTCCGAGAGCAGCGATGGCACCAGTCGACACCCACAGCCTTTAATGAGTGGGTAGTACATGATTTTTGAAGGGTAACATAATCTTTTCTTTCAACTATGATGAGATCAGAAGGACGGATGCAAAGACAAAAGGGAAGCTGGTTGGGATCCACCATCTTGTTTAAAGGCATTAATGTTAACTGCCTCAAAAATGGCATGTTTTTTTTTTTTCCCACTCATTTAAAACAGTGTCAAAGGTAGGTAAGCAGGTAACTTATGTTTTCAAAAATACAAACATTTCTGCGATTCTTTCTTTCCTGAACCACGTCATGGGTTAATGTGGCACAGCAAAGCTTCAACTTACACAGCAATCCACTATCACTGTGTTTTTATCCTCCTTCTATTGGTTAAAAAGCCCTGGAATAAAGGCAGGCTGAGTTAAAAACCCCTGCTCCTGCAGGCAAGTCAGATACACTCAGAGAAACACACAGTGTCCTGTGACCAGCACCTTTGGGCGATGACTACAGAGAGGGTGGCTGGAATGTTGAACAGAGACTGAGCTGACAGGAAGCAAACAGAGAGAGATGAGGAGCGGCAGCCCGAGATGAAGTTGCAGTTGTCACCGAGGCTCCGCCTTGTCAGTTTTATGAGTTTGCAGTAGTTAACCAGCTCTGGCAGCTTGAATAAATATTAGCTCTGTAAAATGACAGGTCATACAGTTGCTGTTCTGGTTTATTTTCAATTTGCAATGGATGTTATGCTTTTTTAAAAATTCCTCTAAGTAGAAAATGAGCCAGGTTCAAGACCGGTCCGGTGGAATTATTGGTTGTTACTCTCAAAAGAGTAAAAGTAGTTTGTAGGATCATCTTAAACAACTACCGTAGTTTTATCTTTTATCTCATGACCTAAAGGGATATCTGCAGCTTTTCAATAAGAATAATCAACCTGTAATTTCTCTCACAAAAATACTACAAAATAATCTTCAACTGCTTGTTGTTGGTATTTTTCCAGCAAAAGAAAGCAAGGTTGAAAAATATATTAGAACACCTTAAAATGTCTTAAAATTAAACGCTATTAGGATACAAGATCATAAGCTTTTCTTAGCAGATGATGCCACAGCAAACCATAATATGATTACATAAAGGCGTGCTGATATTGTAAAAAAAAAAAAAAAATCCAAATGTTATTTTCATTAAAATGTAAACCCTCACAAAGAGCAATCACATTAACACCTCCTTCTCCTGTGCAGGCAACACATGCTGGGCCCTAGTATGCATATTAGCTTTCCTCTAGGCTGTACATTTTCCTTTCTTCTCTGCACACCAGTCATTTGTCACCATTAGCAACAGTCCACAGGTACCCCAACTCACTGAACCGAGGTCACGTGACTCTGTGATCACCGAGAAGAGAAGAAGCGCGGGGAGGAAGAGGTGCAGACAGGAACCCGAGACATGTGACAAAGGCTCCCCCTGCTTTCAGATGGAGGTGATTCCTGTCGACGCAAGATAAGGCCGAGTCAGTTTTCCGTTGGACAATTAAAGCAGCACATGGATTCGAATCTGTGTATTTGGTATTAGTTTCCAAGAGAGGCCTGTTGCCTTACCTTTAAAATAGAGGATATTGATCTCCTGTCAACAGCGCAGGGGATGTGCTTTCACACATGATAGCACAGTGATCACAGTGGTGATCAAATGAAAAGCACGGCTTAATTAAATTGCCCTACCTCGTTCAATAGGAAACGCGATGCCGATCGGACGAGAGATATGAGTCGGAGATTACTGCAAAACAGAGACTACTCACTGGCCATTCAGGTTCAGGAAGAGCTGGCATTTTCTACCTTTGACTTTGTAGAACATTTATTTTTCTCTGTAAACCTCACGCTAAAAGAACTTCTTGCTAATAAGGTTGTTAGACGATTGTCTTTTTGTTTTCTGTTTTTGCATGGAAAATAAGGATTAATGCCGTCTTTTATTCGTCAGGTTGAACGTTCTGCAAAAATATTTCAATCGTTTGAACTTTTTCCACCTTTCATCACGTCACAGTCACAAACCTGTGTAGGTGATATTTAACTGGAATGTCAAACGCGAAGTTGTGGCTATTCCATCTGTGGGCATTTGTGGGTTGAAGTGAAGCCTATTTTTATTTTCCAAAAGCTTAAGCTCAGTTCTTTCAGGACTGTCCTGTATCCATCTTCCCACCAGCCCCCCACCCCCACCCTCCTGAAGAGAAGCATCCCATAGCATGATGCTGTCGTCGCCGTGTTTCACTTTGGGGATGGTGCTTTCTGGATAATGTGCAGTGTTAGTCTGTCATTACATATAACCTTATGCATGCAAGACAAAAATATCATCTTCCTTTTGTTTTTTGTAGTTTGCCTATTTGATGTAGTAAATAGCAAAAGGGGCAGCATTTTTCTTGTTTCTCCTCCATAATGGTAAATACTACTGCTTGTCCTGACAACACATGAGTTGTCATACATCTCTAGGCCGCATCTCTGAAAAAAAAAAAAAAAAAAAAACATTTTGCAAAGCTGCACCCCTAAAGTACAACACTCTCTGCTCTCCGTATTTCCTATGTTTCTCAGATGTTTTCTTCCTCCAACTTATTTGCTATTGAAAGGTTAAAATACTTGCTATAGAGTTATTCTTCAAACATCCAAACCAGCAACACTTTGCAGCTGGGTTCACAGCTTCTAATATCAAATACACAGTAGAATATTTCCTCCAGAAACATGAACTAAGCAGAGAGCTGCATGCCTCCATCCTCTGCTGGGAAAATTTGACAGTTTGAGTTTAAATATTACAATTGAGAATAGAGAATAGAGGGGCTCTTACAGTAAAAGCAATTTGTTACTCTGGTTTTCAGCTACCTTGGAAATCTATTTTTTTTTTCTTCTTTTTTGAGGCAGAAAGAAAGAGATGGGGTAGAGAAAACCCCTGACAGCCTAAAGTGAAATCCTCTTTCTCTCGTCTCTGTCTTCTATTCTGCGTCTTCCTGCCCCCTCCTGTGCTGTTTAGAGACTGCTCTTCCACTAGAGGAAGGGCAAGATTATGTACGGATTAAGAAGAAAAGACTTGACCCAATTCCTTTTCAAAGAGAGCTGTCCAGAAAGACCCATGTGGAGGCTGGCTTTCATTCAGTCAGCAGTTATGTTGCGAGACATTTGGTGCTCATGCTTATTGGCCCCAAGTTATAATTAGCAGGGTTGGCCTATGAGACTAAGATGCTTCCTCGCTCACCTTCAGACAGGCTGAAGTGAGTGAATGACAAGCCGCTCTTCTGAAAATAACATACTCACCTCATATGACAATGGCTTTAGCAATTTAGGTGACAGTTTGCATTATTTGAGCCCACAAGACAGCGGCACACGAATGGATGCTCGAGCCAAGTCAGCACACAAGGAAGAAAAAGTGCAGGAGTGGGGTGGGGGTTGGTGGCATGAACGTCGGGGAACGGGGTGGGGTGGGGAGGCTGAGACAGAGATAGAGAGAAGAGGCAGCGGAGATAACCGCTGAGAAAGTGGGAGGGTGAGAGAAAGAGAGACAGAGAGAGAGTGGGCAAGATGAGGGGAGAATTGAGAGCTGTGACAGAGTGATGTAGTGACAGAGAGGAAGAGGAAGAAGCAGAGAGGCTGCAAAAGTGGCAGCGAGACAGAGACGAAGAAAACATACAAGAGCGGCAGAGAGGAACCGGGAAGAGTGAGAGGAGGTGAGTGAGCGGGGGAGTGAGACCCAGGAGGTAAACTAATCACCCAACACGCAATGCAATTTTCTGGCTTTGTGCCTCCACTCCAACCTACTCCGTCGTTCTCCTCTCTCTCTCTCCTTCTCTCTCTCTCTCTGGTGCACCCCCTCGCCGTCTGGGGGGCTCTTTTTACTATTCCACTCACACACACTGTCTCTTCCTCCATTATCTATCAGGACATACCATTTTCATGATCTCTCCCCCCCCACACACACACACTTCCCCACTCCTGCTGTTTAGTTCTACTCTGTAATCCCCTCTGGCTTCCAAACATGGTCTGAGCCACTTTAGCCATCAGCATTTTACAAAACAAAAAAAAAATGTAGATGAAGGAAGTCAGAGGAGTATGAAGAGGTGGGGGAGAGGTTCTGTGCATTATAGCAATTATTATTATTCAGCATTAGTGCTGAATAATTTTTCTTAGGCGTAATAAAGCGCCAATATGACAGGGCGAATGATGGGAAAATACTTCAGCTGATTTTTTTAAAAAAAAAGCATTTCCCTGCTTGCATCTCTTTACGAATCTAGGTGAGAGCATTTAGGAAACGTTTTATATTGCTTCTGTAGAGGTTTAGAGATCAGCGGTGCAGCTTGCTCGCCTCCCTCACTGCTTTGCAGCGTCTTGTTGATGATGATAGATGTTCACTCCAGACATGCAAATAAAGGAGGCATATGCACATGCTCTTTAAAAGAAATAAAAATAAATAAAAAATACACGCTTTCTCTCCCTTCCACAGTAAACGTGTATGTTTAACTATGATCAAGTCATACATTGATATATTAAATTTCCCTCTTTAGGGCATATACCCGGGGGAAAGTTTAAAAAAAGAAGAAAAAAAAGAAAACAGTTCCCACACACAGCAGTTTGCCCTATTTTCACAAGCGCAGCAACTAAAGAGTAAAATTAGTCACACAGCATGCTATTTTGAAAAATCGGAACCCTTTAGTTAGAGACAGAGAGAGGCGTGAGCGCAGGAGAGGAACGTGAGCTCATTATTGACACGCAAGGTGCCACCTCATCCATCATATGCAGCACTGCTGTCGCACAGCTCTGAGGGCCACATACCGTCCACGACACATCCACACACGCATGCTAAACGAAACAAACAGCAGGATCACCGTGCACCACAAATAGATTCAAATTAAGCTATTACACAGATCGTCGTATCAGTGCCAAAAGCACGCCAGGAATCCTCTCGCAAACACTTACAGAAACAGCTTTGGAGCAATGGCAAAAAAAAAAAAAAGCTACTTAGTTGAGGCTTCACACCATCACACGGTGTTACAACGCGGAAGCCCCGAGCTGCATGCTAACCTGAGGGGATCTGGTGACACAAAGCATATGTGTGAATCCCCGACTGCTAGTCACTGACAGGCCTGCTGAGAAAAATTTGTTGTGACAGATAAGAAATATCAGCGGGGCAGACGTGGCGATGGAGAGGAGCAGACAGCTAAACCACAGCAAATACCCCAAATTTATTAATTATGCCGTTCCTCGTAAAAAGCACTGAAATCAGGTGATAAACTGCAAACAAAAAAAAACCACAAAAAAAAAAAAAGGAAAATGTGATATATATATGTCAGTAGAGTCAATGTTTTGTAAAACCATATTTCACTGCAGATTTTGGGCTAACTTTCTATACGGAGACCTCCGTCTCGGTCAGACTGGACGATGGAGCGCATTTGCGACCATCAATGTTCAAATGTTGACACAGATTCTCAACTGGATTTAGATTAGCGCAAATCCAACACATGTAAATGTGTCAAAAATATGCATGTGTGTCTTTTTATTTGGTGTATGTAAATATCTGGTTTAAGTTGTACATATAATCATGTTTGCTCAGTTATTGTCCACCCTACTCTCGAGTCTTTTCCAGCCTTTCTTCCAGTAACACTCTACATTAAACTCGTCCATCTTCTCACCAACCCCGACCAGCTTTTCTGGCCTTGCTGACAAAAAGCATTCCTACATTTTGATGCTGCCACCCCCGTGTTTCATTGTGAGGATGGTACGCAATGTTAACCTTGATCAAACACTGTACTTTGAAGGTAAGAGAAAAGAGTTCTTCATTTTTGGCATCGTCTCCCATGTGTTTACTGTCTCTCCTACCAATGGCAAAGTGTCTCCGGGATTTGAGGGAGTTTCTTTGAGAAGTACCTTTCTTTTTGCCTCCCTTCAACAAAGACCAGATTTGTGGAGGGCAAGACTAATACTTGACCTGTTAATAGAATCTCCCGCCTCAGCTCTGGGTCCCTGCCACATCTCCAGAGTGACAAAAGACTAATAATCTCCTTATCCGGCCTGTAAGTTCAAGTAGACAGCCATGTCTCACTTCTGCCATGTTCTTTGCATTTTCTGGTGGACCAAACAGTGCTTTGTGACGTGGTTAATGCTTTGGAATATTGTTTTACACCTAATGAAGAAGGCCTGGGGTGTAAAACCGAGTCCATATGTTGGCCAGTTTAACACTTTCACTCACAAAAACAATGTTGTCCCATAACTTAAACACTTTCTGATATGATTTATATCACCAAACCTCTTGCTCAGTAGAACCTAAATTCACAGGGTCGGCTTTTACAGCTCCTGAAAATTAATACACAGGATTGTAAAACACACACACACAATAGCAGACATACTGGCATCAAGAACTCCAGGGTCCTGCTTTGTATCGCTGGATACAGAAGTTGGGGGATGGGGCCGAGATCAATAAAGGTATCCTGCACAGTTTCCCTCTTTCTTCCATGCATCTACTGAAAGAGGACTAGATGCTGACAGGGCAGAGCCTCCCTGACAACAGTGCTACTGTCGGTCTTCCCAACTTGATGATACTTTCACTGAGTAGCGGATCTGACTGGCAAGTGTCTTTGTGCTCCGCCGTGTTGCTTGTATGACCATCGTCTTGTGATGGCTGTGTTGTGTTGTGTGAGATATATGAAAACCAAGGCAAAAATGGTGCCGAACGCATTCATGATCGGCAAACATGATGAAAGAAAGAGGTGCTTTAAAGATTTCGGGTCAAAGTGCCCTCAGTGATTCAAAGAGAAACGAAGGCATAGGCAAAGGCTACATGTTAGCACACCCTTTGGGAAAGCATAAATCAGGGCCATTTAATTAGCTTCAGATTGCTAAATCCTGTGGAAGCAGCAATGATATGCTTGGCACACTTGGTAAACAGAAGCTCCTTTACCATGAGAAGTGAATATTGCAAGTCAGTGGCTCGATGCAGATTTGCTGGGTTTCCTTTGATAGTAAACTTCTTAAACCAATTTCAATAATGAACCAAACTTGACTGCATGGTTTAGAAGCCATGCAACGTGGTTTGAATTGACTTTTTTTTTTTGTCAAGTGCCATCACACGACAAGTGTTGCGTACTGACGCCATATAAATAAACTGAACTGAATTATCACAATATGCAGATGCTTTGGCTGCAACAGGTGTGAGCTAATTATCTAATCAAGCTCAAATATAACTTTAATATATTTGGTGACACTTATTTAATGAAGCCTTTTTCTTTTTTTTAAAGAGCTGATAAAGCCGTCAGCTTAATAAGAAGCTGCAACCAAGTTATTTTAACACCAACATAGCAGACGCTGACGGCTGGATAACGTAGCTGGATAGAGTACTCGTTATCTGTGGTTTTAATTTTTACTCATTTATTGCAAGTCACAACAGTGACCAATATTATTTCACACTGCACATCCTCCTAACATTGTGCATCCCCAGTCCATGCTAGAGTTTACTCCACTGTCTTTTAAACAAAAGCTGCAGTAAAACAGCAGAAGAGCCAGGCTGAAATAATCTAATCCAATCTAATCTAGCTCAGCTGTTGAAGCCATGAGGCGGCGTTCTGTGCGCTTTAGATAAAAATGCACTCAAACAAGCAATCAACCTTATACAGATGCTACAGTAATGAGCAAACAAGCTGGAAAAGAAAACATGTCGTCACAATGGAAATCTATTCAATGGGTGTAAAATGTCTTCACAACTCTGTTAAAATGCTATTTTTGTGATATAGACATGTGGTTATGATCTTTTTTTTTTTTTTTAAAAGGGAAAGATTTATTTTGTACCATGCAATGATTCACAGAAGCAAAACAAACAGATCTGTTAGAGGGGAAAATATGAAAAGCGAAACTGATATCAGCATTCAGTATCTGGACATAGGTCGGAGGTCATCAGAGTCATTCACCTCAGTGGTCATAATGTTCTGCCTAATCCGTGTATATGAAAAATAAAACAAACATTTCAAAAGGAGCTTTTTAATGTTATGTTTATATGTTCCGTTCCCTTAACAATTCAGATCAAGCACTGCTATTTTAAGACAAACGTAGAGCAAACTTGGAAAAAAAAAAAAAGATGCAACTGAAACCAAGAAAGCGCTGAAAGGAGATGAAGAGCCCTGGGAGATACTAAGTGAAGGTAACTGGATCCCAACATGTTGCAGTCTGGGAAGTCTCCTGATGAAAAGGAGGGGCAGCAGAGGAGGGACGGGAAGGGAGGCAGGAGAAAAGATTGCTGTGTAATGTATGGGCTCCATGCCAAAGGATCCATTTCATTCACAAAACCCCGAGCGTGGCCAGCCTTAGGCTGAACGATCTGCTGCTATAGCCGGAGGGGCAAAGGAAAGGAAAGTTCTCACTCCTACTTCTCCTTGCTTGCTTTCATCTGACTTCCTCCAGCCTTGTTCTTTTCCTCCTGCCTCCGTTCTTTTTCGTAGACTTTTCTTTTCTTTTCTTTTCTTTTTGCGGAATTATCTCATTATTCAGTCTCTTTGAAGCAAACCAGCCAGACCAATTCATGACGCTCAGGGAATCCCTGGCTGATTTTATTCAAGTGTTTTCCAAGTTTGAAATGAGTCATCTGGCACTCGCTGCGCTCCATTTCAGATCTTTCAAATGAGTGAGAAATTTATCTAAACACTGACTTTTAGCCAAATAATTAAAGGTTAATCACAGCGATGCAAAACTGATGTGTTCGGCTGAACAAAATCACTGCAGCTTGTGTGCCAATGCTGCATTGTTCTTAGGTTACAGTGGACTCTTTAAAATGAAAAACTGTGGTTTTGTTTTTACTATCAAAAGCATCTCGTCTGTCACGAACCTGCTCAGTAATCACACTGGAGAAATTTGAGTCCCCCGTCGGCTTTTTCTCGTCATCATTTTTGAAAAAAAAAAGAAAAAAAAAAAGACCTGATCAGGCATCACTGATAAAATACACCACAATTTTGTAGAGATAAATTATAACAATGGTTTACCGGGCAGTAAATATAGGAAGATACTGTAACATTTTATTTGAAGGGGGGGTGAATAAGACTGTCATGACACTTTCATAAACATGACATAACACCTGTCATGAACATGAATGTGCCTTCATGAATATTTATGACTGTTGTCATAAAGCGTCATTAATACTTTTATAACAAATTTATACCAGTAATGATTTCTTGGTTAATGTCAAGTTGTCATAACAAAGACATTTTGAATCATGTCAACTTTGTATTAAAAGTGTCATGATTTACCGAATGACGCTTTATGACAACAGTCATAAATATTCATGAAGGCTTATTCATCTTCATGACAGGTGTTTATGACAGTGTCATGTCAGTCTTATTCACCCCCTTCAAATAAAGTGTTACCGAAGATACCAATGATTAAATGGAGCGCACTGGTTGAGATTTGTTCACATTATGGCTGAAAAAAGGGGCACAGGATATAAATTGACTAAGATAAAGCATGACAGCTGGAGATGCACCAAGAAATCAGTTTGACCAACCCTGATTGGTGATTTTTCCCATCTGTGAATTCGCTACAAACGACCGCCACCAGGTCACACGAACAACAGACGTTGGTACTGAGTGTAGAAGGCTGAAAGACATTACAGGTTCTTCCAGTGTCTGGTTTTTAAGATGAAATCAGAGGAAGTTAAAGAAAAAAGCTGTAAGGAGCTTCTGAAGAGAAAACTACCTTTAAAAAAAATAAATAAATAAATAAAAAATAAAATAAAGTTAAGTGGGGAGTTAACAACTTGTTAAGTCTTGGTCTTAAATAAGTATCTGTCTATCAGTTGACCTGAAAAAAAAAAACCCAACAAAATGTCACCCCTGTTTCCACCATGTGTTTGATTTGAAATATAAGTAAAATCCACTTTAACAGCAGAGCTGCATAACACTGACTGCTCTCTCTGACATGGAGATTATGTCACCTCTGCAACTCATATAATTATTTGATTACAAAAAGGTTTCCTAAGGCTCCTGCATTCAAGAAATTTATAAATAATTTAACAGTCAGAGTGTTTTCCTCTCAAACATAGATTCTGGACATAAACTTTGGAGGTACTGTAAATTATTTTGAAATTATTTTGAAGAGAAAACTGAATGGTGTTTATATATATATATATATATATATATGATCACATTTCATTTTCAGTTTTCAATTTGCTGTTTTGTCTTCTCATAAAAATGTTACTGTTACTATGGCTATGCTTTAAATGTATCTAAAAGGAAAGAAAAACAATATTTTGCTGTTATTTATTGTAGTAAGGAATCCATACTGGTGTTAAACTTACTGATTGGAAATGGGCCACAATATTCTTGGACGGTGCCTCTCTATTAAAAACATCGATTTTGCATTTCACCAGCAAAAAGTAGATGAGAAATTGTCACTACCTTGCTTGGATGCACATGGCTCTTTAATCAAACACTAACATCTCATTCCACTCATTTGTTAGCTTAAGGCTCAAATACATATATATAAAAAACCCATCTAGACACACTAAAATCACTTCCAGAATTAATGTGGCCCATCGGATCACAACAGCTGTCATAAGCAAACTATGACTATGACTGGACAGCCCCCTATTTGTCAGATCAGAACTTTTTGATTTCACTTCAACTGGAACAGGGATGTGTCTGATACTACTGATGTGATGCTTTCTTTTACCTCTCATTTTGCTACTGAGGGTATCTCGCAACCTGTCAGACTGCGTCTTTCACCCTGTGAGAGGATCATGCCACTGAGGATGTCATTCCTTGTATGTTATTTCTTCAGAGCCACATCCTGCCACCTACCTAAGCTCTTATCTACCCTCTTCGCCTACCCACTGACTCCTTTTTGTACTGACCCAAAATGGGTTGGTGTTATACTTAGAATTATTCGTAAAGTTACATTTTTATGTGTTGAAGTCATTAGGGATGTTCTTTACAAAAATGTAGTGTCCAGGTTTCCCCCAACACACTTTTTAAGAGCACAGTGTAGTCTTGATGTAGAGATGTAACACCTTAATTACCTTTATATCAATTGTCAAATATCGCTGTCGTTGAGATGTTAGCACAACCTGGAGTCATGCAAGAAGCCACCGATCCCAAACATAGTTAATCTACAGAGAATAATGAATGTGTTGTGACGGCCTAGTTAAAGTTGAGTCCTTTAGCCTGACTGGTATTCTTGGATTAACCTAGGTCTGTGAAATATCAGAAAATTATCTGAAATTGAATGTGCTTAAGCGCACATACAATGAACGATCAAAATACACATCGCACTGAATTTTGTTCCGTCACTTACAAAGGAATTCAAACGTGAAACATCAAACGGGAATTGAAATGTGGCGCTACGAGACTCGTGAAATGAAAAGCGGATTGGGGTTTTTATTCATAAAGACTGGTTGGAGCACGAATTCAGATGATGGGGGCTGAGGAGAAGATGAGGAGGATGAGAGGAAGAGAAAGTAGGACAGAGATGTGTGGGCTTGGCTCTGGAAGGACGATGGCTCTAATCAGGTCTGAGCAGCTGTTATTACTCTAGCACTCTCAGAGAGGGACGGCAAAACCCCACTCACGCTGAAACATCAAGGGAGAAAGTCTAAATCAAACAGTCAGAAGCAGCACATAGCTAAAATTAGGAAGAGAAAACAGGATTTTCTCAGTTTTTTGCTATATCCACACAGTAGTATCCTTAAAATATTAACCATTATTGATTTTTGGGTAAAAATCCATGAGCGGCTGAAAGCTTCAATCATTCAGACATCGTCAGAAAGACGTGTGAGTTAGAAAACCCTCGTAGGCCTGTTTGATTTCTTTTGTCTTTTTTCAAACACCACATGTAGACATTTATCTCTTTAAAAATCCATAAAAACCTATGTTTTAACCCCCGCCCCCCCAGTTAACTAAGACATGTGGCTTTAAAACATTTCCCTAACTGCATCCTGCTGGAGTAACAAGCAGCTACCAGAAATCACTTAACTGGAACCGGCGCCATTAACTTCCCAAGGACGGCCAGCTTTAGGATAAGCTTGGAGTAACAATTGTTCCCAGGATCCCGGTGGGAGGCAGACAAGAGGAAGTTGGGCTGAAACCCATTTCGTGTTACCCCGTCACAACTAGGCCAACGTCTACCCTTTGGCTCTTAATGTGAAGCCGCAAAAAAGACTTTTACAAAAATTTCTTTGAATGAAACGGATCGAGCTGTTCAAGAAGCCGATGTCTCAGCTGTTGCTGGTTCCTTTAAGCATATCGGGTTTTTCTTAACGAGAGCATTTTAACTGACATTGGCAACATCGGAACACATCAAAGCACAATTACGTTGCTAAAGCCGCTTCGTTTAGTCTTTAAAAGTTAGCATGTGAAAGGAAAGCACATGCAGTCAGATTTTCAGATATGGATAATGAAATGAAACTGAAACCAGAATAATAAAAATAAATAAATAAATAAAAACACACAAAAAAAAGTTCCTAAATGCGGTTTTCTTTTAATCTTTTAACATTTAATTCAACATATAAGAATTGCTTGTTTTTTTTGCCATCTTGGCACTTTCCCTCTCTCCGGAGGCCAACAGTTTTAAAATCATGGTGCCGATTGCCTCGCGAGGCGAACTTACAAATCTATTTATTGAGAACATGACACCGTGTTGCAGCTATCATCAAAAAAAAAATACTTCTTCTTTTTTTTATTACAAAGCTTTTCACATCAATCTCTTTAAAGCACACATTATTTTCAATCAAGTCGCCGAAGCTCGATTCCTTGCAGCACACCCCGCAGCATCAACACCCAGAAAGCCTTCGCACTGAAATATTAAACGGCAAATGGGAAGCGACAGTCTCTCGAAAACTCTGCACTTTGTCGGGGAAAACAAGCTGTCAATATCTGTGGGCAGGAAACTTAAAGGAGACAGAGCGACAGACATACTCGGGGGCCGGGATGGAGAAACGACAGAGAAAGAGGAAGCCTCGACATCTGTCTCTCTTGCTGTGTCTCCCATAGGTTTCTCTGTATAAACTCGGATGTTGATCTTTATCTGAAGTTGAAAGCCGAACCAACAGAGTTACAACGGGTTGTGTTTAGGGGGCTGCGCAGGGTAAAAATGTAGTTAATGTCATTATGGAAGTATATTTTTGTAGTGAAAGTATGAAGCACGTCAGTGCTGTAGCCTGTATGCTCCCTGAGTGGTAAAACTCTGAACTTTCCTCTCTCTCCCACTTGTAAGTAAAATGAGGGAATTTCATCATAAATTTAAGGCTGTTGTGCTCAACGGGGAGCAGCGCATCCGACCAGGGGGGGGGGATAAGCAGACTACGCCATAAATCATGTTTGAAGATACTCACATTTACCTGCTTCTATGTCTTGAAAAATTAGGAAGCACATCCTGAAGGCATTTACAGCTTTGATGTCCTCTTGGACCCAAATCAGATTCATCAGTGTGTCTAAGGCAACATGTGCAGACATGGTTGTAAGCAGACTCCCCTTTTTGACATTTTTGTGTACACACTGAAGTCTGCAATCCTGTTTGCAGCAAATGATGCACTACAAAACCATAGTTGAGACAGATAAAAATGTTTTTCAGCACACTTCATGGGGTGAAAGAATTCAACTTGCTGCACGGGTTTCATCATAGAATACAGACTTAAGTTATATTAAGATGACAAGCCAGTATCCTAAATCCCCATATCACACAATAAAAAGCCTAGTTATTCTGTTATTTGTGTGTGTGTGTGTGTGTGTTTTTGTCCATGCACAATGAATAACATCAAATAACCTGAAGTCTCTCTTTTTTTTTTTTTTATAGTTATGAAAAATGTTGTACATCAAGATTATCTCCATAGATTTTAGGACCAGACAAGTGCAGATTTCTTTCTTTAAACTTGTTCAATTACAATTGAAGTAAAACAGATGGGGTTGTAAAAGATTCCCTGCTAATTATAGCAAATGCTTGATGACTGTTGTTGTCTTCAGTAGTACACAAAGAGTTCAATTACTTTTTTTTTTTTTTTTTTTACAAACGGCCCATCTGGTTTGAAATGATGTTCTGGTGTGTGTGTCAACAGCAATACTTGCACTACAGTTTTGCACAAATTCATGTCTTGCTCCTGTTGAACTTGTTAGCCAAAAGAATAAATTCTTGACTTAGTAAGACATGGTTAAAAAGGCTAAGACTAGATTCTTACCATGACCGGGTGGCTTGAGAGCTTAAATCAGAAACAAATGCTTGGATAAAAGTTCAAATCTTTCCCCGTCTGGACGTTTTCTGTTTGTCAGGAGTCTTCGTACGGCCTCACAGTCTTTTATGTTTCTGTTTTCGATAGAAAAGCAAAATCATACAGTGGTCCTTGAACTCCCTTTGTTATGGATTGCTTATTTGACAGGATTTCTGCCCAGCCCCCTCGCCCCCCTCCAAAAACAAAACAAAAAAAAATCCCATAACATGTGAGGGTGGGTAATTAGCCAATGTTCACATGCACATTTGTTTCTTCTCTTGCAAAGGTCACTCACTCGATTCTCATCAGACCAGATCAAACGGCTCCATCTCTCAGGTCTGTGACACGCTTTCATCAAAGGCAGCACGCAAGAGACGCGGAGTGAAATCTTTTCAGAAGGGTTCAATATGTTCGAGCTACATTCCCAAAGCAAATTCACACACACACACGCACGCACGCACACACACACTCAGATACAAGTTTTTTTTTTGTTTTTTTTTGAAGAGACGAATAGCACAGACTGTATCCAGTAAACAAGTCAAAAACAGATCTGCAAAAATTCAACAGAGCGGCAAGCTCAGGCAAAGTATAAACACAGCTCAAAATATGAGAATGCGACAGAATATTCAGCAAAAATGTGTCAGCGGCTTGCTCTCGCTCAGCCGGCTCCTACTCTGCTGCATTCTACGACGTTTCTGTCTGTGTCAGAATATAAGGAGAGACTGTTTCAAACGGTCTTGTCCCAGGTAACATCATGTCACAGTTCTGCCTTTTTTTTTTTCTTTTTTTTTTTTACCGTGGAAACATCCTGGACAGAGCATGCTCAGTGAGACACAGTCAATAAGTCATTAGCGGTGGGTTCAATAGCAGTTGCTCTCCCTGTGAGGCCAAGCAGTGACCCAGAGTCAGTGCAAGGATTACTGGTTCGCCTCTCTGCACGGTTCCTAGAAAGATTTGTTGAATAGTGTCCACCTTCCACCTGTGGAAAGGTTTTCACTGACGACTGGACTTAAAAGCAAAATGTCTGCGGCACTCTGCTGTGAACCGCAACTTCGGTTGACACGGTTGCAAAGAATCAGCTCTTAGATATGCAGCTCCAATGTCTTGGAAAAGAGTTTACACTCAAAGAAATGTTCACACATTTGTTTGCCTTCTTACACACTTCAAGGTGGGTTTTTTATACAATCAGCAAAAAACAAAGAACATAGATGTGAAGTGAAAAAAAAATACATTTTTTTTTTTGTCCATATAAAGGTTTTGAAAGAAATTAACATTTGTGTTAATTATGCCTGAGTTCATATATTGGCCAACCACCTTTGCTGCAATTACAGCTTCAAGCCACGTGGAGTACTTCTTCAAAACCTAGAGAGCATTTTCTCGGCCAATTCTCTTCACAAAATAGCTGAAGCTCACTCATGTCAGAAGGAGAATGTCTCCTTTCTGTTTGCCACAGATTCTCCATTGGCTTTAGAGCTGGAGCCACTTCAACTCTGACTGTATGCTTAAGTTGTTCTGCCAGAAAAGCGAAAGTCGCCCCCCGTGTCGAGTCTTTTGCAGCACTGACCTAACCCTAACCCTGTCTTCTACGATTTCTTAGTATAGCTCCATCCAACTATTTCATTGACTCTGACCACCTTCCCTGCCACCGCAATTACGTTACCATGGGGATGGTATGTTTAGGAGCTTCTCTAATGTTAGCAATATTCCAAAATAAGCATTTTCAGTGGGACTCATCTGATCGGAACCCCTTGAATGTCTAATTTAAGCCTACGAGGTCCTTGGATAAATATGTTTTTTATTGCAGTCGAGACCAGAATAGCTTTAATATGATTAAATCATAGTGTGTGTGTGTGTGTGTGTGTACTCTGCTGATAGATGTGATAACAAGATTTAAAAAGGAAACACACCCAGGGAGCTCAGTGGACATTGATGAGGAGTGGAGACGATCAAACCTTGAATGCGCATTGCAGGGAGGCTTCAGAAAGTCTCTTTCATGGCTGCTGTGGCTGTGACCCACTCTAAGCATGTCTGCACTCTCACCTTCAGCTACAATAACTTGTTTTCCACTCGCAGTCACTCGCCACGTTTATGCTTATTATTTCTGCCCTGTGCGCTCCTTTTCTCTCTCGCTGCTCCTTTTTGCTACAGCTTGTGGAGGCTCTACGTTAAACACAAACAATAATGCATATTCTGCTCTTGATTTTTTATTTTTTATTTTTTTTATTTTTGGACAACAGATTATAAGTGTATTCATTTAGTAGTTTATAGGAAAAACAGCTGATTGGCAGCTAATTAGCGCTTCAACCTCAAGAAACCTGTAAAGGCGAACCTTGGCGAGACGAAATAAAAATTTATTAGAGTGAACAATGCAAATAATGTTTATTTTATCTTCAACGAGACAAGTTGGCGTCTGCCCACTTTATTTGGCAGCCGTGCATGATATTGTGCTTACAGCCAACATTTTTGTTGGCTGCTCAACTCAACTGTAGGGAGGCCAAGGAACTGATTGTTGATTAGTTTTTTTTTTCTTCCTTATTTACATCACTTTCTACAAAGGGATTCATTAATTTACAATGAAGAAACTCATTAGGCAACTCCAAAGCTGCGTGTTGTTTTCAATTGAAAAAGTTCTTCCCTGACAGTGCTTTGATCAAATGTTCACGCCTGCAGACGTTTTCCACATTTTGTCGAGTTGCTGCTGTTGTTTAGATTTCAAGCGAAAGGCACAAGGTTGATGCATCGTTTTCAACTTGACTGAGGACCACCGTGAGCGTTACTGGACGGAGTTGAAGTAACTCAAAGCACGAAAACGCGAGCAAGGCAGCATGAAGAACGACATCTGCTTAAGTCCTGCTTGGTGAGCTGCAAAGAGGTCATTGTCACTCAGCTCCAGTTTTTATGTCACACAAGGCTCATTCCAGCATACATGGATGTACTTAAGCAATGAAAAACTATTAATAATGCATCTTCTTGCTTTTCTTCCTTTCCAAAGTGCTTCATTAAGCCCCCAAAGTTTGGTGCTTTGTATTATCATTTCCTTATCAAATATACTCGTCTCACAATTCAAAATGAAATCAAGATCTGTACGACACAAAACTACAATTTATTTACTTGTTCTTGAGGGTTTTCTGACACTGGTGGCCTTTATTTACAGCAGACAGGAAATGCGTAGACAGAGAGAGAATGGGAGAAGAAGTGTTGCAAAGGTCCCAGAGTCAAAAAATCAAACCCCTGACAGCTACACCGAGGAGTGATAATGTCCGTATACGGGGGGCAACTCTGTCTCTACACCACGCACCGTCCCGCTTCGCTCCCATTCACTTTTTTGACAAAAATTGTGATGCTTTTTCTCTATAATCACTCTGTGCTGTCTTTCAATGCGTTTCTGTCTAAAACAGCTTGCCTATTTGTTCCAGAGCTCTTTTTTAAGTCCTTTTAACCCAAGACCATTAGGTCCCTAGACAAATTCCTCTCTGCCAAGCTCTGTGTGAGGGAGCGAAAGCCTGTTAGAGAAACTCAAATTTCCAGGGAGGAGCAGAGATAGTACATTGACAGCACAGCCTCAGGCATTAAGCTCAGCTCTTTTACCTAATTCTCAGAGGAGCAGCCTCTAAACAGAATGATACCTGACAGCCAAGAAAGAGAAGGGAGGACTTGTAATCACTGCGAAGGCCAAAGTCTCAAATGCAAAAACTTTGACGCAGCGTCGGAGAGCTTGTTATTACCGTCCATCATTATCACAAGGAGCCCATGTTCTGCTTCTAAAAAAAAAATACACAACGCAATTCATTTTGCATGACGACACTCATGAACGATGAAACAAATCACAACGCCTTGTAAAAGTATTCATACATTTTCTACATTTTATCACATTACAACCACAAACTCCCGCACTGCATGTGTTATTGGGATTTTACACCACAGACCCACACAAAGTACACCGTATTTGTGAAGTTGAACAAAAAGTTAGATTCTTTTCTAAATATTTCCTAATGAAAATTGGAAGAGCACGGCATAAATCTGAAGACGGTTAATATTGCATAATCTCCGAGTCAATACCTGGTAGAAACACCTTTTTGCTGCAATACAAGTCAAAGTCTTTTGAGGTATACAGTATCTCTACTTGCTATGGCAGAAACTGAAAATTCAATCTTTATTCGCAAAATATTTCAGACTCAGTGCAACTGTATGGACACTGTGTTGAGGTTTTTCTTTTTTTAGGTTAAAAATCCTCAGGCCTTCACAGATTAGATGCATTTTGTGGTTATCACACAGGCGGACTTTGTTTATTACTATGAGTTCAGAACATAATTAGTTTGACTGTCTTTTCTGTACGGTTTCTGAGTATTGATTTCTGAATACAGGCTTTTCACAATTTTCTTCATCATAAATTCTAAGAACCCTCTATCATTTTTTTGATTCTTTTTGTTGACGTGTCACATAAAAGTCTTGTGTTACAATCTGACAAAATGCAACAAAGCTCAACAGTTTCGCAAGGTGCCGCAGATAAACCCCACCAGAACTACTTTGCGCTATAATCTGTAGAAGATATCCATCTTCAGTGAAAACAGACTCTCTGTGAGAGGCTCGTGGTTCTCATCAAACCGCATGATAAGCAGATTAAGATAAAACATCTTGCAAAAACTCCGAGTCAAATCTGCCCACTCCGGTTCTTCAGTAAGTTCAGTGGACACCCTGCTGGAATGACACCATCTGCAGCGAGGACTCAAAACACACCCACACTTGGGACTCAGCAGGAGTCTTTGGACTCACAAGAGATACTATGGTAACCAGAAATTGATTGTACAGCAAGTTTTTAAGAGACCTGATGAGCTCAAATGGATCACGTGAATTCGTGTGCAAGAAAAACACCCGATCAGGAAACCAGATGTTACATTGCACTCCGCATTCTTAGGGGCGCCCCTCCATTTCTCACCACCTGCCCGCCTATTTCCATCCTTATTCAGCACACAAGCCCGAGACTGAGCATCCAGCTGCACGCTCAACAGCTGAAACTAATTCCACACCTTGAGCAAAGCTTCCGAGCAGTGGCGAGAAAAATGTAGACAGTGACAACAACCAAGAAAACAGGGAAAGGTACAAGTCGTAGAGTCGACAGCGCAACGCAGAACCAGACCCACGGCGCAAAGACAAGCGCCATCTGGAAGCGGGAGCGCGTCGCGGCGTCACTCTGCCGCTCGTCTGGAAGCTGAAATCTCAACGCAGATCGTTGTAATCAACACAAAGCCACTGGAATCCGAAGCCCCGCTGAGAGAGGAAGCAATTAGCGACGATTCGTAGAACCCTAAACACCGCAACAAACAGAAGCGCGCGCACACAATCAAACAAGCAAGTGCTGATTGTCGCCTAACACTTAATGATGACTTGCTGTTAAACCGAAGCAGTGGGGTCAACAGCTGTGGGAATTTGGGACGGGGTGAGGGGTTGGGGGATTCATGCGGGTATGTGCAGTAAACATCTGTGTACACCTTCGTTTACAGCTACAAGGAACAGATCTCTTTGACTTTGTGGTGGGAAAAGCCCTCACATCCTTCTCTCAACGGAGCAGTTCCTTGAAGTGCTTGTTGCCATGGCGATTAAATGTCAATCAAGACATCGCAGAGCTGTCTCGACTGGATTTTACACCCACATGTGCCGGGGCCGGGTCTTGCCCTTGCTTTTTTTTTTTTTTTTTTTTTTTACCCAAACAGTAAGTGCGAGCATGAACATATGTAGGTGGAGTGCACCAATTACATTCAAAAAAAAAAAGCTTTTATTTTAGTCTGCAATTTGCAAATTATGTATTCATCTCATTGTACATCAGCGACTTTTTGTTTCTAATTTCACACTCGGATGCATAATTACATAATTAGTTTTTTTTTTTCAATTTCTGCTTATCTTTCATGGTTTAAATCCAATACTCACAGCTTACTCACAGCTTAAGGCCCTAATATGTGTGCGCTTATATCTACAGTAGGTATATTCAATATTTTCCACTTGCCACTGCGCAGGCTTCCAATTGCTTTGTTTCTTCGCCTCTGACAGTGTTACTAAGTCTCACTGGAGCACAAGTGACCTCGAAATCGACTGCTAATACAACTGTCATCGCCTGCTGCCCGCCAAAGCCCACCAGGGTAGGTCTGGGGAGAGCAGCGGCGGCAGCATCAGCAGCAGGAGAGGAAGAAAGAGACAGAGGAGGAGCGTGGGAGCCTAGCTGAGAGAGGTGACAACATCATGGTAAAGGAGCCTTGTAGTAGAGGGAGCGGTACAAACATAAGAGTGGAAGAGCAAACAGAAGAGAGGCAGACAGGCGTCATGGGGGGAGGGGGGAGCAGACGACTCATGACGAAGACGTGTCACCGAGGTCACCCTGTGACAAGGCTGCACATTGTACCAATACGGTCAGCAGGTCAGGCAGGTTGATGCCTGAACTAGACGATGTTTTCGACCTCACTGGACGGATGCAACCTGATGCATGCGACTGCTTTTGCCACAGACGTGTTTGCACGGAAAGCAGTTTACGTGCATGTAAACACGTGAAAAACAAACACGACTTGTTATAAACAAAAAACAAAAAGTGACGAGGAGCAATAGCGGGGATGCACAAACGGATACAAACCATGTGATTACATAAAAATAAGCAAACCTAACAGTTTTTCTTTTCTACATTTTCTCATTGGTGTCCTTCAGGGGTCCTTGAAGGCCACTGTCCTGCCGCTTTTGGGAACATCTCGCCCCCAACACAGTTGACTCAAATAATTGAGTCACCGCTTCAGAACGCCATCAAGTTTGCCATAATGAGACAGTCATTTGATTCAGGTGTGTTGGAGAGGGGATGCATTCTAAAGCTGCAGGACAGTTGAAAACACAGCGCTGCTTTTCTTTTGCATGTGACATTAATCACCTGCATTCTCCATATGTCTGGACTACAGATAAAGGTTGAGAGAACCATTTGGTTCAGGAAAAGAAATTCCCAAAGACTTGTGAAAGAAGTCTTTCATTGTTGTATCTGTTTCAAATAAAAGCAGAGTCCTGCTGAAGTTCAGCGTCAGTGGATTGGTAGGTCAGTTATGTGCTCTGTTATGGAACTAGGCCACAGTTTGCATAAGGACATTAACTAATTAACAATTATTAGACAAATCTTTGTTTTTCCTTTCTGACCATGAGCTACATAGTAAAAAGGGAAGATCGGGGATAAAAGTAACTTCTCACCTTTAGCACCAAAATTACCCTCTTTTAACATGACTAGTATGCTACACCTCATTAAATTTGACTAATTTGAAAATAATTCATCTTAAATCCCTATGAAACAGCTTAAGTGAAACCAATGACCAATTCAGAAATGAACAAACGAAATGATAAATAAAGTGCAGGATTTTAAAAACCCTCAGCTGAATTTTTCTACCACTGCGGCTCGGTCTCTTCTCTCTCTCCTCGTTTCAATCGCCCATACGTTCCCTTCCCCAGCATTCGCCTCTGGCTTTGACGTGACGCATCTTAGTCACTCCTCCGACGTTTTGAGACGCCTTGAGCAAATTAATATCTTAGCTCAATTAATTTCGCAGAGTCTCTGGCAAGGACAGGTGTAAATGAATCCTGACACGTCGCATCAACATCAACAGTCCGAAACCAGGCAGGAAAGAACCGCACAAGCCCACACACAGACACTCGCACAGTCATCGGAGGTGTAAAAACAAGCATTTACATCTTTTGGCTTGGAGTAGTAATGTAGCAGGTAGAGAAGGCAACTGTGGAGAGGTTATAGCTTGGCTTTAAAAGTGTTTATCCACCCGTGCATAAACTGATCTGGAACTCAATTTGTAATAATTAAAAAATAACATGCATCTGTGGCTTTCAGGGATTAATCTGTGTCATTTATTGATATCAAGTTGTCAGTGATTCAACGATCTTCGAAAGGTGGGGAATTCAGTGACCTGACAACTTTTGACAGATATCGGACATTTTGACGTGAGAATTGAACTCTTGAGGTTTGAACATTATACCAAAACTGAGTTCTCAATGAGATAAGTGTGAGCATTTAGGGATATCTCAATCCAATTTTAAGCAATGAATCGGGATCCCAATCGAGGTGTTTTTGAAGGATCAACTCAACTCCTGAAATCTGTCATTTATGTGCTGCTTTTGGTTTTGTTGTAGCTGCAACCTTACTGTTAGTCAGACATAAGGTCATGCAAAACGTTGGAACACATTCTCTTGCGCATGATTCCCTATAATCCCTCTCCTCTTTCCACTGTATCTCTGGATTCATATTGTGTTTTGTTCTTCTATATTTACATATGAAAGGTGTAGTTTAACGGGCAGATGAGAAAGTTTGGCCATTTCAAAAGAGACAAAACTTAGTTTAAGGTTTAAAATCCAAAACTGTAAAAAAAAAAAAAAAAAAAAAAAAAAAAACAATTATATTTTCTTTGAAGATCCAAATGTTGAAAACCTCTGGGATCTGTTCTGGGTGGATAATTTTTTTTGACATTCTCTCTCTTTTTTTTTTTTTTCCAAGGGATCTTTCTCCTCAGTGCAGACAAATGGAATTTCCAGGCTTCCGTTTTTTATTTTTATTTTTTTCCCCTGCTGCCTTGCACTCAGAATAACGTTAACGTCTTATTAGGAAAGAGTTTACGGTTAAGCATCCTTCTGATCTTTGTGGCTTCTGCGCAAAACTCCAGAGAGCTTTAATTCACGCCAGGAAACGTATGGGCTCAAACAGACAGCAGGAATCCTGTTGCTTTTCACAATGAAACTGACAACAGTAAAGTGTAAGAGCAATGAGCTCGCCTCCCACCACACAGCAAGGTTAAAACAAAAGTGTAAATTAGCCATATGGGTAATCAGTCTTGTGAATTTTTCTAAATTTATGGCAAGAGCATGCACTTCCAGTCGGATTAAATTATTACTGGGTCGAGCACCAGGCACAATAATGGACATAAAATCTGATTAAACGTTGACTTCGTGAGAGTTTATAGTTATAAGTACATGGCTAAATAAAAAGCATAACTGAAACGAACGCTAAAGCTAAGTGAGAGAGAGAGATCAATAAAGGACTTGACACAGACTCAGCTCACAGCCCAGCACAGAAGCTTTTTAATTAGCTCCTCTAAATGGACACACGAGCAGACACCATATGCAAAACTAGAACAGGACAGCAGCACGCAGTGCTGAGGACATGGGGTGCACGCAGGACTAAATCGTGAGCCAAAACCGTTGCAGTTTGTATCCATCAGTTAACCTTAAACATGAACACAAATACAACCTGACTCGAATCGATAAAAACCACACCTGGCAAAGCAGTTATTTAAAAACGACGTTCTGCCTGTTGAGACAAACGTCTTGCTTGCTCTTTTGATTGATATATTCTGTCTCCGGGCCACAAACACTGTTGTTTGTTCTTGCTGCTCAGGGCTCCATATTGCATATGTGGTTCCTAACCCAAACCACAGAATAAAACAGAAAGCTATGCACATTCACTGACATAAAATGTATAAAAAGGCTTAATTTTTTTTTTTATTGCAGTAACACAATATCACATTGAAAAAAGGTGAAAAATGTCATCCTTATCTTGAGTGCTTTTATTCAGCTGTGAGCAAAATTGCATGTTAATAAATGATGGATTTTTACGGACATCAGACAACTCAAACTTCTTTAAGACTCCCCGTTTTCTTGCTTCAGAAATTTGACATGATGCGGAGATGCGTTTCTTGTTTTGGTCTTCTAAATGGCAAAGAATGGAGCGCTCACCCATCAAGCAAGACAAAATGTCTATTGAGGAAAAACAAAGCCACAAAGTTGTTGTTTTTTTTTTCATATGAAACACATTAAACAATTATGACAATTGGATAAGGCCTCAAGTTTATTTTTCCATCACACACAATGAGCAGATGACAACCGAGGTAGAAAATGATTCTCCAAAACCTCACTGCAAATTTCTCAGAATGAAATTGTTCTACCGCAACTAAAGCTGAGCCCATTTGAAATGTTGCTAACATTTTAAATGTTCTGTCATGCATAAGACTGACATGACGCTGTCATAAACATAAAGGAGTCTTCATGAATGTGCATGACTGTTGCCATGAAGTGTCGTGAAGCTCATAAATAATGACATTTTTAATGCAAAGTTGCATTGAAAGTGTCAACTTTTCATTATTCGGTAAGTAATAATCAAACGTTTATTTTTTACCCCCAAACAATAGAGGTGGGTGTTTAATAAAGAGAAGAAGTCTTGTCATGTTTTTGTTTGTTCCAATCAAACATTTATTCTGTATGAAAACACCAGGTTCACACTTGCAGTTTTGAAGCTGCTACGCCCTTTGAAGGAGCTGAAAACATGGTGGAAGGAGGGTCAGATTGGGAACTCTAGTGGGCCAGTATTATTTTTCTGAAGAATGAGTATAAAATGAGCAAAAACTTGAAGATGGATTTTATGAAACCTATGAAAGTTATTAAAAAGCATGCATAAACAGTTGAAGGATAGGACTATATTTTAAAGTTTGAACGGTGTTTCTGGCTCAAAGTACGTGGTAGTAGTTAGCTATGAAGGAGCGCAAAGTTTTTAGCTGAATTTTTCAGAAATTATGGTGATTTTTCCATTCATGTCAATGGGGCTCAAGACGATCGCAAAGGCAGAATATTTTGTAAACCGTAGAAGATGTCGGTACCAGAAGACATAGCCGTAATGACCCAGAATATGGTAAAAAAGTCGAATGGTTGAAACAGAACAACGTATGCAGAAGTAGTTAAACTCCAAAAAAAAAAAAAAATGCTCGGAAAAAAAGTTGAGGAACTCAGGAGTGTGAATCAGTCTGCAGTTCATGCAGCAGCATCAAAACAATTTGCGTGCTCACATGAGTACTTTATTTATGAAACATGGAAAAGTTTCCAGGTTACACTGTAATCCTCCAAACTCCCACATATTTGTTGTACTTATACTCGGGAAGACGCAGCTGCGTCTCTTTACTTTTTTGTTCATATTTAATGTTCGAACTGAACAGGATCCCTAAACAGCCTCTGTGGAGCGAAATAGGGGATACACAGAATGTCAGGATTATCTGAAATTTTACTGAAAGATTAATACAAGAATCTTTACTCAAGAGCTGTATTGACTTCATCTCAATAGCCTGCAGGCATACAATTTCTAATGTATCCAGTATTGCTGGTTGCAGTATATTGAGAACTTTTAACATTTTCTGATACATTTATCCCACAATAAACTGTGTAAATGATATTTTAATCATGCATTTAATTTAGCCCACTCTTTCCCCTATATATAGATTTTTACAACAAAAAAAAACACCACTCCTTTAAGCATGTTTTGAAAAGCTTTGTTGCATCACCATATTGTCAAGACATGCAAAACAGTTTCTGTTAAAAAAAACAAAACAAAACATAACAAGGTTCTAATACAGAAATAATCCAATTAGCTATCATAAAACCTCCATTTTATGAGCAGGGACATTCTCAGCAGACTATCAGGTGTTTCACACCAAACCGTACGACATGAGTCACATGCATCTCAACAGTCATTGTAGCATAAGGCAAGAGAACATTCACACCTCCTATGCATGCAGCTCACGTGTTCGCATACTGATTTCTACACATGCAATGTATGAGTAATAAGCAGGAGGCCTGAGATATTTTTAAATATAGGGGTACTGAGGCATCAGTGGGTTCTTACAATGAGAATTTTTTTTTTTTTTTTAAAAAGCATTCAGTCTCCTGTTTTATTCTGACACACCTCAAAAATGAGGCATGAAAAAATAAGAAAAAAAAAAAAACATAACTGGTTGGAGCTTCAGCGTATGAAAGGGGAAACTTAAAGAATCTATTCATGCTTCAAGTGATGGTGCTGGGTAACTTTAACTGATCAATGTTGGATTCCTAATCTGATCCTCCAACTTCCTGTGTGTGTGTGTGTGTTGAAACAAACCAACACACACACACACGCACACACACACACACACACACCCACACACACACACACACACACACACACAATGGTCACATGACCGAGAACAAGACGTCCAGCAATAACCCTATGGAAGAAAATAAGGACACTGGAAGGACAGTGATGGACTGCTGAGCAGGAGACCTGAATGTGTGCTGTTCTAAATATGAACCCAACGTTATGTGGGCCAGATCAGAACGTTCTTTCAGGAAACGTCATATACTGACGTGACAAATGGACTTACTGCACCAGGAAGGATTCAGGCTTATGGAAAAAAAAAAAGAAAATTGTTTAGAGGAGGAGTTTGAGAGTCCACTAATGAATCTATTCAAAAGTGTTTGGAAAGATGAACTGCCACCATTGAGGTGGCAGGTAGTAGGTTTTGGTTTAGCATGGGAACAACTGCAGAGACAGTGATCGTTGTTTTTTTGTATGTTTTTAACATGACTTTTGCATTCCCATATTTGCACAAAGGCTCAATGCTTTTATAATCCGCAAAATAGGTTGCATTAGGTGTATCTACGTCTTCCCAGTTTCTGAGTGAATGTATCCCTCTTCGCAGCTACACTTACCGTGTAAATACGAGGAGATGCCTGGAAAACCTCGCAAACGGTCGGGCTGGGAGTAAGAGCACTAACACTGCTCTTCAATTATTTATGAGCAGAGATTGTCTGTATATCAAACTGACGCCCAGAGCATCGTCCATGATTAGAGTCAAACAACGGTGGTCCGCGCTGAACGCTGCTGATGCAGCTTTCAGGAAACTGCGAGATGAGAAAGGCACAGGCAGCTTCAAAGAGAGCTGAGGAAGCGTGTGTGTGTGCGCGTGTGTGTGTGTGTGAGAAAAAGTCTAAAGCTCTTTATATTTAAAGCAGAGTTTCTTTGCATTAAGTGAAATATTATTTTGTGTACATGTACGCAGGCTGAACTTTATCATAATTGAGAGGTTTTAGGAAGAGTTCATTTAAAGAATGTGATTTTTATTGAAGGAATATTTTTGCAATTGTATATTTTAAGACAGGCCGGGGTTAAACCTGTTGGGGATCGCATTATAAGACAGTCCCTCACTCAAAAGAGAAATAAGTATGGTCCAAGCGAAAGCTCATAAGGCTGTCCACTTAAAGCTGCCCAGCTCAGTATTTTTCTAAGAAGCTGCTAAAAGCTGGGCGGCTTCTGTGAATAATACAAATATCGCAAAAAGCTATGGAAACAGCAAAAATAAGGAATAAACGACACTTCATATCACACTGAACACATATGGTGGTGGCAGCATCATGCTATGTAGATGTGTTTTTATCACCAGGCACCGTGACGTTGATCATCATAGATGATAAAATGGACAAAAAAGAAAGTAAATAATCACTGAGTATTAAAATAGAAGAAAACCTGTTCAAAACTGAAATAAGAAAGCCTACATCAGTGCCCAAAAGCAGGTCGAGCCATTCTCCACAAGGTGATTCTATAAATTGACTCATTTATGCAGATGTGCACCACAATGGTTGGATATGAATCGTCCATCTAAATTGAAAAGCATGTACCCTCCTTTTGCAACCTCACAATTATGAACAGCTTTGTGTTGGTCTCTTTCTTAAAATAATTTTAAAAAAATAATAAGTTCAAGATGTATGAACACTTTTGAAAGGCCCTTTAATTGCCTTGTTGTGTTTCTACTAATGAGCTATGGTTTAACATGGGGAACAATTGATAACTTCCCACATTAAATTAAGTTTGCAGTTATATGTAGAAAAATTCATATGCTTTTCTTGTTGTTGTACCACTGGGCAATTTGAGAAAGAAAGAAAAAAAAAAACACTTGGAACCCTGCTGTTAGCTTCTTCTGCCATATATTCCTCTTAATGCCCATTTGTCTCATGTAACATAAGCAGTACTACGTATGATATATGTTTTGCTTCATGCAGAACCTTCTTTTTACTGCTGATCTACTCATATTTAAACAATGCATATTGTAGATGTTGTTTCCCACTGTGATCTGCATTACATCAGACATTACAATTAAACATAAAACTCTCCGTTCTTCTCTTGCTGAACTTCCACTGACTCACTTCACTGCATTCTCCCCTTTTGCAAAAGCACAAACGAGTGCCAACGAACAGCTTCGAGTGTTAATGAATGGGGATGCGGAACGAGAGGAGAGCCGCGGAGCCACAGGTTAAAACGTGAGCTGAAACGTAGCAGGTCTCCTGCAGAAACGAGACGTTTTGTCAGAGCGTTAGCGAGCAGAAACGAGCGCGGCGCGTGAGAGCTCTGTCTGAAAGCGGGGCTCTGCAGGGAGTAGAGGGGATGTGTGGCATGGCAGGATGAGGGAGACAGGGAGGGAGGAAGGAGAAGTTCAGTTGTAATGGGGCAGGAGCCAGATGCTCCACTTTCCTTGACAGAAATGGAGGTCAAGTGCAGCTTTACTTGGAGACACGCACACACACACACACACACGCACGCACACACACACACACACACAGACATAAAGGGAAAGATGGAGGGCAGGGAGGTAGCATGATGACTTTAAGTAGCAGTAAGGGACACAGTTTTGGAACTCACAGCACAGAGAGGCCCATTCTTCTAACTACAGCCAGTAAGCAGAGAACAAAGAAGACACAGAGGAGCGCACAGTGTGGTGCCTCCGTCCAAGATGGATGGAGGCTTTAGAGGAGCCTAAGAACATTAATAGGTGTAAGCGACAGGGAGGGATAAAAATAAAAACATATGTTAACTTTGCAGGGAAGACAGATGGTGATGCGGCGACTTGAGCTTATGAGCACCGCTAATGGATAGAGGGAGTATACACAGAGAGAGAGAACATGATCATCCCAAATAGTGCATCTGGGAATGTAAGCCCCAACCTTTTCTCGGGGAAAAAAAAAGGAGAAATATATTTATAAAACAAAAGCAATATTAGGCTGAGAGGACTCCAGATGAAATATAGCTTTGCTATGTGTGTGCGTGGGTGTGTGTGTGTATATTTCAACTCACAATAGATGTCCTCTGGGCCCCGGGAAATAATGATAAAAAGTACAGTTAAACAGAGACATACACATCACACAACAAAAGCTGCTTCAGGGGTTCTGGGAGAATTTAAAGGATTTGTGTTTTCTGAGCAGATTGAAGTAACTAAGAGCTGTTGGAAGGCTTGAAAACTGAAGTGATGATTCGTTACAGATGCCAAGCAAAACAAGGCAGAGCAAACAAACAGAAGACCTTAATGTCAATCAATCGTTAGTTGGTTACAATGACTTTTTCTGCAATTTGCTCCATCCATACATCCTATCCCAAAAAAAAAGAGTAATAGTTGATTGCCTCTAATCAACTATTACTCCCAATTGAGGTGTCAAAGACTATTGTGCATTTCAGCCAAATGCAGCTGCTTTTGTCAATACAAACTGTTAGACGTGCAAATAAACAGTTAATTTCTGCTCCACTCACGATATTTTAAAAGGTTGCTTGACCCCTGCTGGATTTGATCGTGAGGTGTTGATCAAGACTCTACTTGATTTCTGTAACTTAGAACTTGGAAATTCCAACTTTAAGTTAGAATTGTAGTCTTTTCTGGCTCATCATCTTGAGAAGGAGTCACAATATGTCAGACATAACATAACACAACATAACATAACATAAGATCCCTTTACAGTCTTCGCATAAAAATGTTGCTTCTTGAACTAACATTTCAACTAAGATAGTTAGTTACTAACATAGTTTCCTTCTCTTTCCGGGAAAGAGAAGGACAAAGTCCTAACTTTTTAACGAACATGACTTAAACATAAAATCCCTTTTGTCGTGTTCCGAATGAATATCAGAAGATCCCTTTTTGCAAAAGGAGAATACAAAAAGACTGTTGGGGAGTTCGTGGTCCATAATATTTCTCTGATCTATCAGAAAATGCCGAAAGGCAGAATTCAGCTAAGATGTGTGTCTCCGTGTATCTGCAGAAATGCTAACCATGAAACTGTATGCAAAGAAGAACGTAATACAAAAGAGATGCTCTCTTATTCCCCACCCCCTGGAGTATAATATTCATACATACCACTGAGATGCAGACATAATTTTGAAACCCATCTGGCAAAGTGCTTCGAATTCCTAGGTGTGTCTTTGCATGTTATTCCTGATCAGGGCAGGAAGGCAGCAGGAGTAGTGTGGCTTTAAGGTTTGCAGGGTAAAGCCGTTTTACTTACGAGGCAGGCTGAATCAGGCGTCATCACAGGCCTTTTTCCATTCTTATTCATTCACCCTACGCTGACCGTACAAGCTCTCTGCAGTGACAGAAGGCATAGCTGCCCGAGAAATGAGAATGAAATGAGCTGAACACATTGAAGAGTCATTTATGCAGGAATTTACCCTGATGCACAGGCGTTACTAAAAGACACAAACGTTGACTTTTGAGATGCAAAGCTTGAAATTCATGCAGAATAGTGAAAGCTGAACCGAACCTTTTTTTTTTCCACAAGAAGAAGAAGCCAGCCCGAACCCAGACCGAGATGACATAAAACCAAAACAGTAATTGAATTCCCCCTTTCAGATCTGTCTCTCTCTTCCTCTCTCTCTGCTTCTTGAGTAACCGAAGCCCGTATTTATCTGCCATTTATGGCTTTCCGTCTCTTTACCCCCAGCTGCGATACGCTCCTAGGAAAGCTGTTTTTTCTTACATTTCGACGTGCTCCTCTGTCACATAATTGGGGGTTTTCTTGGGGAGCCCGCTTTAAAGGTTTGCTCTCTGTTATCATCGCTAATGAGAAAACGAGTAGACGTACGCCGGTGGGCTCCGGAGCAACAACAGAGTCTGTAAATAAGACTCGACAGAGCTGAATGAAAAACTTCATAAAGATAAGGGTTTTTTCTTTCTTTCTTTCTTTTTGGTGCTTGCATTCTCTGCTCATCTTTTTTTGTTGCTTTAAGATTAAAAAGCATATTTGCACTGGGATTATATTCTACCAAATGGCAAACTGCAAAATTTGCAAACATCAGTGCACACGGAATTTTCTTTTTTTTCCCGTAAGGCTCTGCAGAGCATTTGCAAAACAAACAGATGGTTTTAAAGAGATTACGCAGGTAATTTGTTCTGTTGACCACCAGGATAAGCAAATCAAGACATCTACGAGTCATCTCCTGTCTTCCAAAAATACCCAAGTGATGAGAGCGCGATGTTCATATCATATCATTTTCTGTTTTTAGCTCTCGCTGCATGTGGATTATCACCACTTCACCCATTTCTTTCCCCACTTTTACCCTCACAGCCATTTCCTTTGAAAAGTCAGATCGCCGCCATTGCACCATCTCACTAATCTTGCAGAGCTGCTTCAGTACAGCTTTCTTGGCAAACACGAGGCAGCCAGCCGGCCAAGAGAGGCTTCTGTTGACTCCTTTGCGCTCTTGAATTAATATTTGCACGACAAGCAAACCGAAGCAGATGTCAACCGTGAGGCGATTCTTCTCGAGTTTATCTGTGGTGAGCCACTCTTATATGGGATTAAATGGTAATCCAACTAACCAGATTTGCAGTGTTGCGATAGTCTGCACTACTGAAGGGGGAATCCTTTAATCTCTGACTGGCGAATTCCTGAAAACCAAAAATGTGCGCATGGATGTTTGGGTGGGATGTACACCTACTGTCAGCACAATTAAGGATATGAAAAAAAATGTTATGAAATAATATTTTAAAACAATCCTATTGTAGCCATATAATCTCCAGTGTTTAATCAGGATACAATTTAGTGAAGACAAAACTAAAAGCAAGGCTGAAACATGTGGAAAGAAGGATTTTTCACCTTTTTCCCAATCTGTCAAGATTATCCAGAGTTCTGGTGAAACATCTCTTTGTTTTCTAAATTTTTCAGAGTGAAATTATGCTCACGTAATAAAATTATACATTGTGTCAAGGCTTTTTAGATGACTTTCCTAAGGATCCTAATAAATGGGGAGGAGCTGTTTATATGTGCTTTTGTTCTCAGATACGGATGTAATTTTGCTTGGAGTTTTCTTCTTTTTTTTCCCATAAAAAAGAAAAAAAAAATCATTTATATGCTTTTGCCAAAGCAATAATGCAGACTTTTACTCTAGTTGTTAAGGCACAGCGCGACATAATAAAATGAACTCACATCTTTCAAAATAGCCCATATTGAAACCAAGTAACCTGATTATTTCTGATGAACACAGTAAATCAAGTCCTACACACTCAATTCAGCAGCAGTAAACAGACAAATTGAAAAGAAATGAGTCATGGCATCATTTTTAGACAAGCGTTGGACTTGCCTGGGGGCCAGCAAATCCCAATGCACACTTTTGTGTATAAAAAAAATGACAGTTGTGAATAAAACTTACATTACCTATTAATGTATTCCTACCCCTTGAACTTCTTAATATATTATTACAATACGACCACTAAGTAAACATTTGAATTGGAGTTTATGTGATAAGCCAATACAAAGTAGCATAATGTTGTGAAAAGGGAATGTTTCACCAATTAAAAAAAAGAAAAAATCTGAATTGTGGTGTCCATATGTATACAGCAAGAACCTTTTTGCTAACTCTTCCTTGCATTCTTGGTTAGCGAGTTACACGTTTAGCAATTTTGCACCGTTTTCTGTGGGTGTGTCACATGAAAACCAAACTAAACACGCTGAGGCTATTTTTAGAAAGTGTTAGTGTCAGTAACGAGGAGAAGAGTCCTTCAGAATAATTTAGAAACAATACTCACTGTTTTCATTAAGCTTCAATAAGACAAAGTCAGTTTAACGTTACGTTCCTGAACACCTGACCTTTTATTTCTTAAACTAGAGATCCGAAAACAATGCACATAGCTGTGTTTGGCAGGGAATTCCCTATAACACAGAAATTCAAAATTTTTTTTTGAAGAGGGGTAAGGAGAGATGGATGCGTTCCCTCTCTCGGCGAGGAGCTAATTTGGGCTTACACTGATTAAGCTGTCCATCGTACCACCAGGAGACCTCTGTGTACGTCTGATCCAGTGTGTGCCTGAGCAGAATCCCTAACACCGTCAGCAGAGCCGCTGGTCCACAGTGAGGAGGGACATGAAAGAGCTGTAGTAACCGGTGACATAGCAGGATTACAGATGGGATTCTGTCAACAATTAACAGGGAGATAATTGCAAGACAAGCGCAGTGAATTCAGCCCCGATCCTCAGGTGCACAGGGGGGGGGGGTGAAGAAAAAAGTAGCTAATTGAACGGACTAAAAAAGTAGAACTGACTAATGATACATGATGGGGGAAGCTTTTTTTTTCACTCATGTCAGCACTTTAGCCTGCTTTATGACACTGATGGAGGGAAAATATTTCACAAATGAAGACTGTAGCGGCTGGTCTATTAAAAGCTGGTTTTATAATCGGTCTTTTAAACTCAGGAACGTGAACGCATCATTTGAAATAGTCACGTTTAAGTTTTCAAAATCAAGTGTTGTGCAACACAAAGCTAAAATAAAAGCTTGTATAAAATCCCATGATGCATTGGAAGATGATACAATATTGGCAGGGTGGCCTGCCCTCCCTCTCTCTCTCCCTCTCTCTGTCGAATAATCCCCATATCAGCTGATATCCTAGAGGGTCTCAGAGGTTGTGAACACTAGTTAAGCTGACAGGAGCAGCTTTTGACTCTTAACTGCAAACCAGTGGTCAGATGGCTTGTGTCCAGGGGGGGAGAAAGAGGACTGATGAGGATCCCTGATTACAGCCTCAGAAGGTTTCACGGCATTCATACCGACACATTATATTTCCCTGAGACCCTGAAAAACATTTCACTGCTCAGACTTGTTCTTCTTCAACAGAACTGAATTTCACATTGTGTTTTCTTCAGCTCCACTCCCAGTACAGCACTGTGCAAAACGCCTTGGGTTATCCCTTATTTTGCTCCCAAGGAGTTAGATCTTGCCATTGTCTAGAATTAAAAGTTCTTCCTGTTTTTGTCTATTCCTTTGGACTTTGTCTTCTTAATATGCATCGACACTAACATTTTTGTTGCATACTTCCGTTTTGCGTCAGCTCCAAAATCATTTTTGTTGAAATGCACTTACCAATTGCTAACAAGTTTTTTTTTGTTTTTTTGTTTTTTAAATCCTGGAGATTACCAGTTGTATGCCTCTCTACATCATCTTGTCTTTTCAGGTAAATAATCACGGATCCTGCCAAAATCAGGGGTGAAAATTTTACAAGAGTGCACAAGTTTCAGGACATCAATTGCATTGGGATGACACCAAATTCAAAAGCAATGACAGAATAAAGTCAGTTTATTCTAAACACAGATGCTTCAAAGATCAAGAAATGCCATATTATGTTGTAGTACATATTAAACATGGAATCCTAGTACTATCTGAGATGGGGGACGTGTATGGAAGAAGTGGGGCATTTGTACAAGTGCAACTGGAGTGTTTTAAACAAACAAGCTCACGCAAAAGCAATATACTAACTGCTGATCAATAGTTTATCCCTCAAAATAAGCCTCATGAGGAAATCTGTGTCTGTGAAAACCCAACTCAGCTTGGTATGCGCCAGGATGAGCTAAATTTACCTCTAGTGCGAAAGAGTAAATTAAGAGCAAGTAAAGGAAATAGCGCTTTTTTCCCCTATTGCCCTAAAACTCAGAAACACAAGTGTAGAACTAGTGGATGAGGAAAATATGCATTTTGCTGCCTGGCATTTTTCCCCTTTAGAGGAAGATCATTGAGTGTGAGTTTCACTCCTGGACTCTCTGTGTGAATCATTTGGCCAGTGGCGCAAATGTTCTCATGCATCAGAATAAAACACAATCACGGTCTGCAAAAATCTATTTATCTGAAGAGGAGCATGGGGGCTGCTGTCAGCAACACAAGAGGGGATCAATCCTGCTTTCTGGAAGAACAGCACACTTTCCAATATCGAATTATTATGAATATAAATAATAATAAATAAATAATATTAATAAAAACACGAAAGAGCATGATGAAATCTTCTGACCCCCTGCTTCTGGCTCTCATATCGTGCTGCTGTTTTAACGTGTTTCACGTTGGCAGCCCCCCCTCGGGACAACCGTCATGCTTCACTCCCTCCCTCCTCCCCCCATATTAAATGCCAGCCACTGCGTCTGTCTGCACCAAAAACAACTCGCTCCTCTGTGATCAGCATGAAAAAAAAATAAATAAATAAAAAAAAAATACAGCGTGAAGCCTCGCCATCATATTTTACTACTGTAGCCGCTGCATGTCACATTTTACGCGCAGAGCGAAAGCGTCTCCGAGGTTCTCCGACGCATGATTTCGTTTATGGAAAACCTTTAAAAATCAGTTTGGTGGAGGGAGCGTGGGGGTGTTG
>NW_006799992.1:1848235-1862356 GCF_000485575.1 Poecilia formosa | reverse complement strand
TGTGGAGCGCCGCAGAGGAGTCGATGACATCATGTCTGTGGGGAGAGATGTAGTTTTGCGAGCCGTGAAACCAGATGCTCGTCTGGCCTCTGGTTGGTGTATGCAGAGGGAAAGGAGGAGGAGGGGAGTGGGGGCGAGGGGGTGAACCGAGGCGACTGTACACTGTGATGTGAACAGCGTGTTTCGCTCCCTCTCTTACACACACACGTACACGCAAACACACATACGCAAACGCACACACGCATTGCAAGCTTTCAGCTGGCCCTCTTCGTTGAACAAATAGCCGCCTTCTCCCCCTTCCTCACACAGCGCAATGGCGCATTCAGCAATCTCGGTGCAATTTCTATCCAGATGTGTGGACACGTCTGCCTGGGAGCCCGAGAGGACGGGGAATTTGTAGCCGAGAGCGTTAAAATGCGAGGCAACGGCACACATGAAACGAAATGCAGACATGTGCAGAGCAGTGGAGACTGGGAGGCGAGCGTAAAGGGGTTCACTACGCTGCTGATTTTCACCCAAGTCATGTACACAGGACCCGGGTTATACCAGGTGACAGCGGGGGAGACGGAGGTGGAGGATAGACTTCTCTTTGAAGGAGTTGATGAGATTTTTTTAATTTTTTTTTTTAGTTTAAGCTAAAAGTTTGCCCTACCTCCACACTTGTCCCATCTGAAAGATGTGAATGATGGTCTGCCAGACCCAGACAGACAGGCGACAGCACCTGTCCCTCTGGAAACCAGCCGTAGCCCTCCGACTGCTGAGTCCCTCCACGGAGCCCAATCCGCCGCCGGTGTAATCCTGCACAAACCACCTGAAGCTCAGGATCTGGACCAGGACCGAGGGCACCAGCACGAAGAACAGAGTCAGGCTGGACCACAAGAAGTTCCGCTTGTGGTAGTAGTCGGCGGCCAGCCACAGATCGGTGCCCACGTCCCAGAAGAACACCAGCAGCGCCAGGACGATCCACAGGCAGTCCAGCCAGAGGCGCTCCTCCTGCGGTGGTCGCCCCGCATCCCTCCCCTTCCCTCTCCCCTTCCTCCGGAGGTAATGCAGGCAGGCGCTCCGGCAGCCCCAGTAGCACGACGAGGTGTTGCAGCAGTGGCAGATGTGGAAGGAGCTGCCGTCCCGCGCGTCGTCCTCTCCCGTCCCCACCACTTCGTCCAGGTTGTGCAGCTGGGCGAAACCGGTGACGACCCCGCGACCATCGGATTTCGCTGCCATCTTTCCCTCTGATGTTCCCACCTCCTCCTCCGGCTTCCGGGGTTCGTGACGACACTTCCCTGACACCTGTTTTGCTGCACCCCAAATGTTGGCTCCATCTAAAAGCGGGGTGTCAGCGCGTCGCCGCCGCGGACTCCTTCCCCAAACTGCGCGCCAGCGTCACGGGAGACGCAGCGCGTCTTTTCTCTCTCTCCCTCTCTCTCTTTCTCTCTCTCTCTCTCTCTCTCTCTCCCCTCCTCCCGCCCTCCACCCCCCAACGCCCCCTTTTCCCTCTCCACTGCAGACCTATGCCCCACCTGGTCACGTTAATCTGTCTGTGTAAACACTTTCATTTGGAACCCCTCGCATCCAGCTGTGGTCCAACACCGTCTCTGCTCAGTTTTCTTCCATTCCGCTCGGTTATGTTGTTCTCCTTCTCTGCTGCTCGCCTCCAGCTGCAAGCTGCCATGAGCAGACCGTCAGTCCCTCCACTGTCCCACGCCGACGTAATTTATCCCCCCCACCTCTTTCCTACTCTCTTACACACAATCACACACACACACACACACAGAGAGAGAGAGAGAGACACTCGGCACCTACCACCCAGCTTGGTTGCCATCTAGCGTCTCCTTTTAGGCTCCCAAAACAGTTTCTGTCGGAGGACTGCGTGACGCAGAATCATCACGGTGACACTTCGGAATGATTCTTTTGTCGGGAATCTTGCCGCTTGAAAGGAATGCATGCTGCAAAGGGTTTCCCTACAAGCCTACGTCCCTTTTCATTGAAGAAACGTCACAAGTGCAACTAAAAGCGAGCGAGAACAGACCACAGAGTGTCAAAACAAAAATCATAATACTTTGACATGCCAGACGTGTGCGTGCCTCTGGCTGTATGCAACACGTTTAGTTTGGTTGTATGAATGCACCGTAAAGCTTCACCCGAATTTCTTTTATCTACATCAGGTTTTCCTCTAGGATTTTTGTGCGTTCGCCCTTTTCCACCTCTCATCAACTCTGCTTGCCTGTCATTTGCTGCCCACAGTACGAATCCCCTCACAATGCTGCTGCCCCCACCATGTTTCCTCATACTTGTGTATTTGTGTTTCTGTTGTCAAATTATTATGCCGCAGATCCTCCAGCATTGTCATGAGACTTTTGGTTGATTCTCTGATTAATGCTCTCTACTTGTACGCCATGGTGTTGGTGGAGTTAAGGTTGTGGCGTACTGTGTCTGATTTTTGAAAAATGGACTGAACAGTTCTCCACGAGCAGTTCAAAGGTTGGGGGAGTTGTTTTATTGCTTTTAAATGTCTCCACAAATGCATCCATGACATGTCTGCTGTGTTACTTGGTTATTCTGATGCTGCTTGTTGATTAATGTTCACTGAAAAACCTTAAAAAAATAAAATAAAATAAAAAAATCCACTGTATTTACAATGAGAATAAAACACACTCTAGTAAACTCCATTTATTAATAAAGTAATTATTAATAAAATGACTAGTGAAGTCTGTTGTTGCACTAGATTTTATACAGGGGTTATCAAAGCAACAGAGACTGAGCATAAGGCTTGTTTGGAAACTTGCATTTTTTTATGCATGTTGCTTTGTTTCTCAGTCTAAAGGTAAATTTATATTTTATCTAATCAGAGACTATGCATTCTGATTTGTTGAGCTTTTTTCTTTTTCTCCTATCTTCAGCTTTTCCTGAGTAGTGCAGGGGTGAGCAAAGAGGTTGTAAGTCTGTGATTAGACTGTGCCCACAGAGCTGCCATGAAGGGTCATATAAAGCATGAGACTGATTGGTTCATTCCCGCTTCAGCCTCGCTGCAGCTCCACTGTGCTCTGCTCAGCAGGCTCTGCTCTGCCTGTTTGAGTGTGATGGGAGCTGTCCGGTGCTGAACCCTGACAGCTCTCCGTGTTTTCCATAGATCCTCGTTAAAATTGTACTCGAGTTTCGTTTTAACCAGCAGGGCTTTGACTATTGATAACTTGGTTGATAATGCGATAAACTACAAGCTCGCAATGATAAGATTTACAGTCAACGCTGGACTCGGGAGAGCAAAGTGTCTGCAGAAAATCAGTGTTGTTCCTCTTTTCTAGATTGCTTACTGAATTTCTGTCTGCGCTGTCTGTCTTCATCAGAACATCTGTCTAATGCAAGTCTTCTGTTCAAAAAATGCAGGAACTAACTAACACTTAGAATTTTGTTTCAATAGTGTATTTAGGTTATTTGTGGAATGCTTGGTTGATTATGCTTGTCAACTTTTAAAATGATGAGGACAACAGTAATCCCACATATTTTTGCCGTCTGGCTCTCTGTTGCTGTTTTCTCCGTGCGTTAAACACAAACTCAGTCTTTGCCTTGCAGAGCAGACTGTTGCGGTTGCATCCTCCCTTCTCAGTGTTGTAAGAATGTCATTTATGTTTCAGCGTACAGATTCTTGAGAAATAATATTGGAAGTCCAAGTATTCTTCTGAAAGATGTCTGCACTCTTTAAATGGCACAGCACTCCTGCCAAGTTTCCATCTTCCAAAAATAGTATTGATTTAAGAATGAGACTGTGTAACCTTTTAGTTCTTGCATGCGCTTTACTTTTGCTGCCTAAAGCGGCATTTCACAAAGCAGAATTTACCCCAAGTTTGGCAGTTTCAGTAGCTTCCGCTTTGAGTCCTTGTTTTTAAGCTCAAATTGTTTTTGGACGTTTCCTGCAAGAGCAAAGCGTCTGTTTCAGTAGTTTTCACATCACCTGAACCAATCTGTTTTTGAAGTCCTTTTCTTTTTCTTTTCTTTTTATCTCAGGAGGTTGTCTGTCAAGCATACGATAGTTCTTTTTTTGTGGTTACCATTTTCAGGAGAGATGTAAAAAGGGATATGTCAAAAAAACAAAACAAAATACTTTGTTTCTTTTTTTTATAATCATCGTCACAGCAAATAAGAACCCCATCGGCAGATATTTCTGTAATCTCTCATGTATTTCTCTGAGGCATCATGGGTCTGATCTTGATTTTGTCTATTTTGACTATTTGTACTCATCCATGTACATTTACTCCTTAACAAATAAAACTTTAGCACATCAATTAAGAACCTTTGCACTGTGACCTTCTACCAAGATAATTGTTAAAAGTAACTCAATATCTCCTATTTTTAATGTCTTCCATTTGTAGACCAGTTGAGACATTTACAAGTGAAAGACGTTCAAAACAGCTGAAGACACATCCGGGTTTCACCAGCTGTACAGTTTTATGCTGAATAGAGCAAAATCCTAGAACTAAATCTGTCAGAGCCTGAAGATTGATGAGTGGGGCTAAGGTTTGCATCCTTAAACACAGAGATGTTCATGTTCTTGTTTTTTATGGCTGAGCCAAAGTCGAGACCTAAATGCAATTGAGAATCCTTGGCAAGACTTTAAAAATTTCTGTTCGTAGATGCTTTCCATACGACCTAACTGATTTTCAAGTATTTTCCTAAGAACAGGCAAGACTTATTGCTGTTTAGATGTGTAAATTCGGTAGAGACATATACTTGATGTTTCACTTTCAACTGTGAAACATCAAACGTGCTGAAACCAAACACCTGTCAGACTCCATTAGATTCTTAATGTATTTCCAAATCTTTATTTCACAGACATCCACTAAGTTTAAGAAATGATAGTATTACTGTATTGTTATAAATATTTTTGAAGTACAACGTAGATGGATTGCAAAATAAAACTGAGGCGTTCCCTTTGGTAGCTGTCACATTTTTCACTGGCTGGCCAGCTTCTCTGGTGTCTCATTTTCAGAGCCGCATCCCTTTACAGAGATGATCAGACATGGCTGCATGCTGTGAGTTGGGGAGAAAGCAGTAGCACTTCTGGTTGGTTGTTAAATGGGGCAAAGCTTTGACCTCAGTCCTAACAGTTGGCAGAGGTGGCCTGTGTCCAGTTGCTCCTGTGTAGATATTTACTCTGGTTTGCTTGTCTGTTTTTTGTTCTGACGCTTCATCACTGGTTATTATCTCCTTCAATTTCACAATCAGTTTCTATTGCATATTTCTAAATCATGTACAGTGTAGACTGAATGAAGATAATGGCATAAAGGTGCCAACAGAACCATATTGTCCAAAGAGCACAGATGAGATCATTCTCTTACCCTGCGCTCCACCACCATTGTCGGAGCCCCTGTCCATGAACACCACAAACAAGCTTTGGAACAAGAGTACATCCCAGGCGGAGTCCAATCCACACTGGAAAGAAGCTTGAGTTTGTCTATCTAGATTCTAGAATGTGGACATAGGTGTTCTTTTGAACAGCAAAAGACCAGACAGCAATTAAAAACAACTCAGGTAATCCATGCTCTCAAACAAAATACCACGAGAGACATAAACATTGGCTTTTTCCAATTCCACAAAACATATTTGACCAAGATAACTGAGCTCCCATGATTACCTCAGAAACTATGTGAGGGTGAAGATCAAGTTTCTGTTCCCCGGTCAGGACAAAAGTCACACTACTTCTTCTTAATCTGAGGTTCAACAGGTTCAGCTGTTCCCTTAATAACACAATATAGTAAACTTTCTGATCGAAGCTGAGAAATCTGACCCCTTTATAGTTGGAACCCAATCCCAGGTCCAATCCCCCTTTTTTTCATGTAGACCATGAACTTATTCTGCCACTCTAGTTGTGTTGTCCCAGTCCTTACATTGAAGCAACATGTCAACTTTAACATCCCATCAATGTCCAGACTTCAACTTTTCAGACCAAATCTCATCCAAGCCTAAGTATAAAACACAAGTGTTTTATACAGTTTTCTATGGTTGCCACATCAACTTTGCCACACAATAAAGTACATTTTAATTCAAACTGTTTTAGCACGCACGACTCAGCTCCCACATTAAAGACATTATGTGATCTGCCAGAATCCTGTGATTCAACATGCCCAAAATATCTTCATATAAACAGAAATGCAAACAAAAAATGTTTTGCCTGGTCAAACCAAGGGAGTGAATCATAACTGAGTTGGCCTTTATCTGAATCAGAACAAAACTCTTGTGTGAGTAATAATGTAGGTTTGGAGGGTAATTAAGAGTGCTGAAAGTCAGTAGACAATGCTCAGAGCTAATCGGCAAATGTCAAACTGTCATCTGCAATGGGAACATTGAGAGACTGGTGTAAAACATCATTCATGATAAATCTGTTCTTTGTTGTTCATTGGTGTTTCTAAATGCAATTTGTACAGAAAGTATAGTTTCTGACATACAGAGCTTGTAAAGTATTTTACTCTTTTATTGTTTTAAAAAATCATTCATGAATTTTTGGCTAACGTTATTACTAAAATACATTTTAATGTCAAAGTGGAAAGCTATTTCAGCCAAAATTAAATAACTAAATAAATAACTAAATAAATAAAGAAATAGTTTCTTTATTTATTTAATTTTGGCTGAATTGGATTTCCATACTAAATAAATAACTGATAAACGCCTTAAAAACCGTAAAACTATATTCTGCATTTGTATGTCGCCACCTAGAGTTATTTCTTAAAGTTGCAAGATGCAGTAAACATTAATGCGAGTTACCGTTTCTTATGTAAGTGTTTACATTACATATTCTTGTAATGTAAACACATAGGACAGGGTCTGACTCTGATCTGACGCCTTTTTAGAGCAAGAAGGCTTTTCTTTTTTTTTACCCGCGCGGAACCGGTGATAAATTTATCGAGTCAGTTGTTTCCGGCCGGTGTGTTTTTGCGAATGGACTTGCCTCGCTCAGCTGCTTAATAAGAAAATATCAGGTAACTGACTAAAAACATTTCTTTAGCATCGATGAAAAACGTCTGTCGTTGTTCTCTGTGTTTGCATAGCATCTAACGAAGCAATTTTACCATTTATATAGAAGTTACTGTCTTTGTTTTTGGTTAAATTAATCTGGTTGTGATATAATCAAGCAGCTAGCTAATGTTAGCCACCTTACTTCCTCAGTCTTGCTAACCAGCCAGCTGACATAATGTCATTGATGTCTTGAAGACATCGACCAGGACACTTTATATCTTTTTATCAGCTGCTTTGATCAATGACGTGAGCTTAGAGTAAATGCCTTAAAAACAGCCTCTTCCCTAATGTTGCCTCCGTATTCGTGAAGTCTCTTCTGATATTTCTTTTCGTAGATCATGGAGTTTGCTGAACTGATAAAGACCCCCAGAGTGGACGGGGTGGTCCTGCACCGACCCTTTATGCCCACGGTGGAGGGAACTCTGTGTTTAACCGGCCACCATCTGATTCTCTCCTCCAGACAGGACAACACGGAGGAGCTTTGGCTGCTCCATTCAAACATAGACTCCATAGAGAAAAGGTGATGTCCGTACAGCTGCTGGATTTTACGGTTTTTCCGCATAGATGTTATGAACTGACTCCATAAAAAGGGGATTTTATTTGGTTTCATCAAACAATGATGAAATAAACGGGTCTTAAAAAAACATTTTTACAAATAAAAATCTGAAAAGTTTGACACGCATGCTATTTGGAGACCTCTAACTAAAATCTCTTGCAGCCACTTATCTTCAGGAGGTACTTAACCTGTAGACATTTGTGCAATTGAAAACCAACACTGCAATAGCAATCTAAGAACACCATCCCCATGTTGAAACATTGTGGTGACAACATAATTCTGTGGGAATGCTTTTCATCAGCAAGACGAGGAAAGCTGGTCAGAGTCAAATACAGGGTTATCCTGGAGCTGTGAGAGGCTGGGAAAAAGACGTAAAACTGTAGTAAATGTTCACCTTCCAGCTGGACAATGACCTAACGCATACATCTAGAGCTACAATGAAATGTTTTAGATCACAGCATGTTAATACGTTAGAATACTCCAGTCCTAGTCCACCGCTAAATCCAATTACAAATCAGTAGACGGAATTGTAAATATATACTGTTGGTCTCCATCCTGTCTGACTGAACTTTAAGTATTTTGCAAAGATTGGGCAGCATTTTATTAGTCTGTAGATGTGTAAGGCTGGTAGGTACATTCAGCAAAAGACAAAAAGCTCTAACGGTAAAGGGAGGTGAGCATAAATTCTCACCTCGTTTCAGATTTTGTTTTCTGTGAGTTGTTTTTTTAGCTTCAATTTGGTATAAGGCTGCAAAAATGACCTCAATGCACTTTGATTTTGCAATAGTAAATATTGACAGGAGTTACCAATAATGAATGCTGTAATACTTAAAAAGATGCAGTGCAGAGAGACTATTTTATATCCTTCACCTCATGTTTTTTTTTCTTTTTAACACTTTCATCCATGCAGACTGGTTAAACTTTATCGGTATAGTGGAAAATTAAAGCTCAAATACAGTACATAAGTATTCACACAAAGAAGAGTTTGAGGAATGGTTACCACCACGTATACTTCGACTACATGACGCTAATTAGTCAGTGTAGACATCCAGGTGGTGACTCGTCAATATCTACACTGGTTGGAGAACCTAAATCTATTCTGACAGGATATTTTACTCTAAGAAAATCTGAACTGTTTGTCTTTCAGATTCGTTGGCTCTGTTGGAAACATCATAGTTAAATGCAAGGACCTGAGGGTGATCCAGCTCGACATTCCTGGCATGGATGAGTGTCTGAACATTGCCAGCTCTATTGAGGTAAAGGCTCCAGCACAGGGTATAGAGCTGTTGATAATTACCTATTTTTATTGGGCATCGAGAAATTCTGTGCATTCTTACTAACATTGTTTCATATGTTTGTTCTCTCTCAAGGCTCTGTCCACACTTGACTCTGTCTCTCTGATGTATCCTTTCTTCTACCGGCCCATGTTTGAAGTTATTGAAGACGGGTGGAATTCATTTCTTCCTCGGGACGCTTTTAAGGATTTGGAATCGATGGTATAATGATGATTAATCAGAAGAATATTCATCAAACCCGGATTTTAGGTCTGTAGCACTCATTTACATCCCCACATAACACAACACTATTCCTTCTCTCAGACAGATGAGTGGCGACTGAGTGAAGTCAACAAAGACTTCACTGTATGTTCGTCATACCCCCCTCTAGTGGCGGTTCCTAAAAGCATTGACGATGACACGCTCAGGAAAGTAGCTACATTCCGCCATGGCGGGCGTTTCCCGGTGCTAAGCTACTACCACAAGAAGAACGGCATGGTCATGATGCGAGCGGGGCAGCCCCTCACCGGCACCAACGGGCGGCGCTGCAAAGAAGACGAGAAGCTCATCAACGCCACCCTGAGGCCAGGGAAGCGGGGATATGTAATCGATACACGGACCATCAACGTCGCCCAGCAGGCCAAAGCTCGAGGCGGCGGGTTCGAGTCTGAGGGTAACTACCCGCAGTGGAGGAGGATACACAAAGCCATTGAAAGGTGGGCGGTTACAGATGGATGCAGTGCCTTGCAAAAAAACGTTGGAAACATAAACTTCAATGTGCTTTATTGGAATATTAAGTTGTAGACATACATAAAGTAATTGTGGGGATGGTTTTTCATCCCCACAATTGGTGCACAATCATTTACATCCACTTCTCTTGAGTTAATATAGTTTGATGCAATGAAAGCTGCAAGACTTTTAAGGTAGGTTCCTACTGACTTTGCATGTAAGATTTTTTTGTCCATTCTTCTGTGCAAAATGGTTCAAGCTCAGTCAGATTGGATGGAAAACATCTGGGAACATCAGCGTTTAAGTCTTTCCTCTCAATTTTAAGGAACATTTTGTAAGCCATTTGTATAGTAATATAGTAATAGCCATTTGTATAGTAATATGTGGCTGTTCTCAACCAGTGCAGGTTTTCTTGATTTTAATTGTTTTATGACATATATTAAATGTCAGAGTATATGAGTTTATACTGTAAAACATCTGTTCATTTTCAGGTACAACGTCCTCCAGGAAAGCCTGATTAAGCTGGTGGAGGCCTGCAGCGATCAGTCCCACAGCATGGACCGCTGGCTGAGCAAGCTGGAAGCCTCCAACTGGCAGACTCACATCAAGGAGATCCTCACCACTGCTTGCTTGGCTGCCCAGTGCATTGACAGGTCAGGATCTATCTTAACATTTGAAAGCTCTAATAGTTACACAGAGACATTCTGGGGGAAAAAAAAAAAAAAAGCATGATCACGTGTGCTTCAGGGAGGGAGCGTCGGTGCTCGTTCATGGAACAGAGGGGACAGACTCCACCCTGCAGGTGACGTCTTTGGCTCAGATCATCTTGGATCCGGCCTGCAGGACCATTAAAGGCTTCCAGAGTCTGGTGGAGCGAGAGTGGCTCCAGGTTAGGCTTGAGGAGCTTTGATTCACTGTCTCTCATGCTCTTTTATGACTTAGGATGGAGTTTTAGTCATGGCAGTATCTTCCTTTTTTTTAACCACCTATCCAGGCAGGTCACCCATTCCAGCAGCGCTGCGCCCAGTCCGCCTACTCCAACAGCAAGCCGCGGCAAGAGGCTCCCGTCTTTCTGCTCTTCTTGGACTGCGTGTGGCAGATCCTTCGGCAGTTTCCCTGTTCCTTTGAGTTCAATGAGAGTTTCTTGGTGCTGCTCTTTGAACATGCCTATGCCTCCCAGTTTGGGACCTTCCTAGGAAGCTGTGCAGCAGACAGGTCAGTTCAAGTTACCACGCACAGCTCTACCAGCTTATATAAACCACCTGCTTGATTCTTTTTGCCTCATTTCTCTTTTTGGCAGAGGATGAATGTCAAGCTTTATTTTTGTTCTCTTGTCACAGAGCCAGGCTGTCTCTTCCTGAGAAGACGGTGTCGCTGTGGTCATGGGTGAATCGGCCTCAGGAGCTGGAGCATCTGACCAACCCCCTTTACGAGGCCAACAGTCTTGTGATCTGGCCCTCCGTGGCTCCTCAGAGTCTGCTGCTGTGGGAAGGTAAGTAAAGGCTGAAATCGTAGCTGGCACAGAGACAAAGCTACAGTCCTAGAATATATAGAAAATACATTAAACTGGTAACCATTCCAAAACCTTTTAGAATTAAAAACACAGAACACTGATTTGACTTTTAAAATCTCTGTTACACTAAAGCTGATGAAATGTAGCAACAATTATTAAGTAAGCATATTTGAGCTGCAGAATAAAACAATCTAAAATGGTTGAAAAGCTGAAACAGGAAATAGAAAACATATCTGAGACCATCTGACCACACAGTTGCTTATGGGTTAAGTTTCATTTCCAGGTTCCAAGTTGTTAGGATTTAATCACCTTTGAATGACAAATTGTCTTTTTACTTAAGAAAAAATATGTAAAAAAAAAATCTGGAACAACTTTTACTTCGTAAAATATGTACTTTGAAGATTCTTTGTTTGATTATTTGTAAAATCTGTAAATGGGTGGAGGCTACATTGCTGACTGAATTCATTACCCACTAGTTTCTATACAGTGTAGCTTTGACATAGTTTAGTTTAAAGGCTGCTAAATGAAACCTGGCAAAGTCTGGTTGTGGTAAAGGGATAAAATGCACAATAATGTGTCCATTGTTGAGAAAACCTGAGTTTGATCCATGATGTGATTGTATTTCCCTACAAACCTTACCAGAAGGGGGCGCTAATGATCTCAGAAATTATAGCTTTCAAAAGCTTGAGTTCTCAGTTACTCAGAAGTTTATGTTCAGTGCAACTTAATCACTTTGCATTGATTCACTGTATTATACATGGATGTATATTGCATATTAAGTTATGTTAAGCTAAAAGTAAAAAAAAAAAAGACAAAATATTTAAGAATTTATTTTGATAATCAGCAACTGAATTAATAGGTTCACTCAGTGAACAAAGTTTAATCTGTTCAGCACTTTTAATACAAACTTTAATACACAGAGTGCTCTGCTCAGGCTGAAAACAAACACATTGTCAAGAAAAGGAAGAGACATTTCCCTAAACAAATTGGATGAGAATGAGGAACCGAGGAGAAAAAAGATGTGAAGCAACACAGGAAATATTCTGAAACATTTAAAGACTTTAAGCTCTGACACATAATGGGAAAAATTACTGTAAAATATCAAAAAAATTGACATTTGAAATCTAAAGAATAATAATAAATAAATAAACAAATGCATTAATGACCAAATTAATGATAAATAGCTAACTCCTCAACAAAAAAAAATCGGACCGAAAAGATGTGCTATTTGTAGTCTTTTGAAAACATTGACATCTTTAGCTCACTGCAAAATCCTGTTTTTATTTGAACTAACGTTTGCTTGGTGGAACAATATTTGTTACAAATGAATAGTGAAACGAATGAGACTATTCGTGCTTGAAAGCATAACGTCTTTGATTTCTTTATTTGTGCTTGGATGAACATTTTGAGGTAAACCTTCTGTGGAATTATTTAATAGAAAATAGCTAAACACTTTTAGCTTTATGGCGTTACAGGGTGTGCTGAAGGTAAATCGTCACCGTCACCTGAGCCTGCCGATCCTTCTCAACATATAACATCTTTCTACCAGCTCAGTTAGCCATCATAAATCACATTAGGCTAATCTTAGTCCTGTAACTCTCTCATAGACGTGGCAGTGAAGAGTCATAACCAGATAATAAGTGAAAGCTCATTAAAGTTGAAAAACCTGTGCTTTATTATCTCGTTAGTATTGAGCAGCAACCGATACCTTTGTATTTGTAATTTGTAATTGTTTGTCTAATATTTTTAAATGTTTTTGTGAGATTTCATTAAAATCAAAACATTTAAGATTTATTGAAAGCTGCGTTAACATTTTGAGAAGAGGCTATAAACGTGTTGTAGCTAATTGAAGACCTCGCCATGTTAGATGGTGAAACAAAACTGGTCAAATTATGAATCCAAAGTATTTCAGAGCCAATGAGGTTCATATGCAAAATACGTTTGGGAGTACAATTCAGAAATGTAATTTGGAATGTCTCTAGAGTAAATGATTTTCTGTTTCAAACTGAAAGTTCAGAACCAGTGACGGGGACTTTGTGTTAGTCCTTTCATAAGGTGAAATTGGGGGAGGGGTAATCTGTGCAGGGGTCAAAGGGTTCAGCCTTTCTGTGCAAAAGGCCTCCCCCACCTACAGCTTTAAACCAACACCCTCATTCAAAACGAAGTTTAAGCAGATATTTGAGAACTCGGCGGAGCCCATGAGGTTCTGCTTACGGAGCGCTTTTACTTGAACATGATCCACATTTTTGGGTCAATTTGAAAGACTGCAGCGAACACCGGATCTCCAGCTGCTGATGTGGACACCAGCAAGGACAAAAGGTTGATGGAACGCTTTCACATGATTGCTGATGCAATCTTGGCAGATTTTACTGCAGATTATTTCAAACGGGAACGACTGGGTGTCCTCAGTAGTAAATGCAAATTACTCTGTCACATGTTTAGAATTGGGGGGAATTTTATTGTGGTTAGTAAATATTACTTTATGGGACAAACCAGTTCGAACTTATTCACACAGTCTATGCATCTGTTTTTAACACTCATTAATGTTGAATTCTGGCTACATTTCACTAATTAAGTTTGACAGAAATAAAGAAAATCAGATAAAAATGTCGTATTTGATTATGAAAAGGATCCAACAGTCTGCTTGTAAGGCGCACATACATCTGAACCTTTGCTTTCAGGAATTGCTTACGACTTTATGTAACAACAATTTGCAGTCAGTCATAAACCAGTCTGGCACAAAGTTTTGGCAAAATATTTGCTTGTAGATGTATTAATTATAGGTCCTTCAGCAAAACAGTGGTTGAGGACTGTGTGAGTTGCATTTTCTTCTTCCAGAAGACTTTCTGTCTTTCCTCTACTAAATATTTGCACTATCAACTATCTAAACAGCTTCAGGAGACAATTTTTTCTCTCTGTCTTAAGATATATCACCAAGCTTCTCCTGTTTTAGCTCAGTTACAACTACCAACATTATTTCTATTTGCTGAAAGCCAGAGAATTTTATTTGCAACTTTCTTTGAATATATTTGGTTAGTATCAGG